>NW_023994956.1:0-181465 GCF_015586225.1 Lucilia sericata
TTCTAGTCTGGTAGACCGGAGGTGGTGGGTTCGATTCCCACCTGAGGCACTGGTTAAGGAGCGCACAACAGGCCCGATAGAGGCCTAGGTGTGTTTCTTCGGATTTGATGTATATACATCCTCCTTTCAAACTAACTAACTAACCAACTAACTAGTTTGTTCTAGTTCTGTTCTAGTTCTGTTCTAGTTCTGTTCTAGTTCTGTTCTAGTTCTGTTCTAGTTCTGTTCTAGTTCTGTTCTAGTTCTGTTCTAGTTCTGTTCTAGTTTGTTCTAGTTCTGTTCTAGTTCTGTTCTAGTTCTGTTCTAGTTCTGTTCTAGTTCTGTTCTAGTTCTGTTCTAGTTCTGTTCTAGTTCTGTTCTAGTTCTGTTCTAGTTCTGTTCTAGTTCTGTTCTAGTTCTGTTCTAGTTCTGTTCTAGTTCTGTTCTAGTTCTGTTCTAGTTCTGTTCTAGTTCTGTTCTAGTTCTGTTCTAGTTCTGTTCTAGTTCTGTTCTAGTTCTGTTCTAGTTCTGTTCTAGTTCTGTTAGTCTGTTCTAGTTCTGTTCTAGTTCTGTTCTAGTTCTGTTCTAGTTTGTTCTAGTTCTGTTCTAGTTCTGTTCTAGTTCTGTTCTGTCTGTTTAGTTCTGTTTAGTTAGTTCTAGTTCTGTTCTAGTTCTGTTCTAGTTCTGTTCTAGTTCTGTTCTAGTTCTGTTCTAGTTCTGTTCAGTTCTGTTCTAGTTCTGTTCTAGTTCTGTTCTATCTGTTCTAGTTCTGTTCTAGTTCTGTTCTAGTTCTGTTCTAGTTCTGTTCTAGTTCTGTTCTAGTTCTGTTCTAGTTCTGTTCTAGTTCTGTTCTAGTTATATTCTAGTTGTTGTTCTAGTTGTGTCCTAGTGAGTTTGTTCTAGTTCTGTTCTAGTTCTGGTCTAGTTCTGTTCTAGTTCTGTTCCAGTTTGTTTGTCTGTCTAGTTCTGTTCTAGTTCTGTTCTAGTTCTGTTCTAGTTCTGTTCTAGTTCTGTTCTAGTTCTGTTCTAGTTCTAGTGTTCTAGTTCTGTTCTAGTTCTGTTCTAGTTCGTTCTAGTTCTTCTGTTCTGTTCTAGTTCTGTTCTAGTTCTGTTCTAGTTCTGTTCTAGTTCTGTTCTAGTTCTGTTTAGTTCTGTTCTAGTTCTGTTCTAGTTCTGTTCTAGTTCTGTTCTAGTTCTGTTATATTCTAGTTCTTTTCTAATTTAGTTCTGGGTTAATGCCAGTTAAGTGCAACATCTTTTAACCTCAAGGCCTCGATCTTAATTTGTTGTTCCTAATTATCTTTTATCGTTTAAAAAATTTTACATAAAAATTATTCTAATTTAACTAAACAAACATGTTTATAGTGTAAATATTTAAAACAATTAAGGAAAAAATTTAACCATTTATTTACTTAATGATTATTTTGCTGTAAAGTATTTTTCCCATAAAAATAAAACAAAATTTTAAACGATTTTTAAACATCATTAACTGTTTAATCAACGCCTTCGAATAATATTTAAACTAATTAAAGCGAGTTAAACAAATAAACAATTGTTTATTGTTAGATATTTGAATATTTGTTTTGCGGCTTACAAAAAAAAACCGTTTGAAACCAAAAATTGAACGAATTGAAGAGATAAATAATGTAGGTTTGCATTAGAAGCTTTAGACAATTAGCTGCAATATGTGTTGTTGTCTTAACAAAAAAACAAAAATAGTGCATTTTCCTTAAAGCTATGCATATTTTAAGATTTGTGGAAAATTTTCAAAATAAATGTTAATAGATTTTTTTAAGTTAAAAATTTCCCACGTTTTAGTTTAATTGTTTTTAGGAGAATTGAGAAATATTCAATTGATGTAGTAGAACATTAAAAGATTTATTTTTAATTTCTGATAAAAGTGGTTGTTTTGTAGGCATTTTTGCAAAAAGTAGTATTTTTACTACTATTTTTATTTTGCAAATTGTGTAAAAATTGTTAATTTGTTTTAGAAACCTTATATTTATTAAAGATTTTAATGTTTTTTCCATTTTTGGCACTTTTTGAAAAAAGTAGTATTTTTAGTACTCTTTTAAATTTTGCTAAAAATAGGTAAAATTACAAAAATGTTGGTTAATCTGCTTATAAATAGTCATATTTCGATAAATTTGTTGCAATTTTTCTACGTTTTGCACTTAAAAAAAAAAGTAGTATTTCTACTACTTATTTTAATTTTGCTAAAAATGTGGCAAATTATGGGAAAATCTTATTAATTTGTTTCTGAAACTTAATATTTATTTTAAATTAGGCTTAATTGTCTTTTTTTCACACTTTTTTAAAAAAAGTAGTATTTCTACTACTTTTTTATTTTAAAGAAAATTTAGAAAAATCTTGTAAAGTGTATTAATATTGTTATTAAAAAACATAATTTGTCTTGAAAATTGGTATAATTGCGTTTTTTAAAAAAGGTAGCATTTCTACTCCTTTTTTTTATTTGAACGAAATTAAGGTAAATTTTTGGAAAAATATTATAAATATTAATTAAAAACTTATTTAACATGAAAATATTGTTTATTAAAAATAGTAGTATTTCTACTACTTTTTTATTTTACCTAAATTAAGGTAAATTCATAAAAAAAAATATTATAAATATTAACTAAAAACTTGTTTAACATAAAAATAGTGTTCATTAAAAATAGTAGTATTTCTACTATTTGAATATGGTTCAAAATTTTTAAAAATTGATAAATTTATAAATGAAAACATAGTTTTAATTGTCTTTTGTTCATACTTTTTGAAAAAGTAGTATTTTTACTTAAAATTATTATTAAAACACATAATTTGGCTTAAAAATTGGTGTATTTGCGTTTTTAAATAGTAGTATTTCTACTACTTTTTTATTTTACCGAAATTAAGGTAAATTTATAGAAAAATATTATAAATATTAACTAAAAACTTGTTTAACATAAAAATAGTGTTTATTAAAAATAGTAGTATTTCTACTACTTTTTTTATATGGTTCAAAATTTTGAAAAATTGATAATTTTATAAATGAAAACACAGCCTTAATTGTCTTTTGTTCATACTTTTTGAAAAAGTAGTATTTCTACTACTTTTTTATTTTGCAAAAATTTAGAAAAATCGTGAAATATTAACTAAATTTATTAATGAAAAACATAATTTGGCTTACAAATCGGTATATTTGCGTTTTTTTAAATAGTAGTATTTCAACTACTTTTTTTATTTTACCTAAATTAAGGTAAATTTATAGAAAAATACTATAAATATTAACTAAAAACTTGTTTAACATGAAAATAGTGTTAAATAAAAATAGTAGTATTTCTACTACTTTTTTTATTTGGTTCAAAATTTTGAAAAATGGATAAATTTATAAATTAAAACATAATTTAGAGCAAAAAAACTGCTTAAAAATGTTTTTTTTTTAAAAGTACTATTTCTACTGTTATTTTTCTTTTTTGGCAATTTATTAAATTTTCTTCCATATATTGTTTTTAAATCAGTTTTACTCTTTTTTTGCTTAAAATTTTTCTTAATTTTCCCACCTAAAATGTATTTATGTAAATTTATCACATGTTCCAAGTGTCCACCACAATGTGAGAAAATTAAATCGTGTTTGGTTGTTCTTTTTGAAATATTTATTAAATATTCTTAACGCCATTTAGTTGGTGTTCGTTCTGCACCTTGTTTTAAAAGTGTGATAAGCTTTTTTCCCCCCGGTTTTGTACTGTCTGTCCGAGTGTTTTTATTAATTTCGAATTGTTTATTTACACACATTAGAATGTGGTCATCAATTTTCTTGTGCATGTTTGTCAACTGGTGAGAAATGGCGTCACAGTGTCAGACGCCAATTAACAACAAAAACAAACCAAAACAACCAGCCAGCTAACCCAGCCAGCACCACCATGATTGAGAATATATATTTTTCTATTTTTATTTAATAAAACATTGAATTGACATAAAGACAATAATAATAACAACAACAACAGCAAACTAGTGATTAAGTTTATTTTCAAATCTTTTTTTTTTCTATTCAGAAACAATACAATTGTCCATTTAAGTATAAATTTAACTGTCTATTACTTTAATTTATATGAATGAACATGAATAATTTAAACGAAAACAAAACGACAAAACTTAAAAAACAAATATTGACAATTTGTTTATATTAATAAGCAAAAAAATAGTAGTTAAAGATAACAAACAAATTAAAAATAAATAAATGATTTTATTTATTTTAAAACTAGAAATTTTAAACAAATATTTGATCGAAAAAAAAAAACTAAACTAATTAAGAAAAATTACGGCAAAATCATTATAAAAACAATAAAAAAAGGTGTTAACGCTAGAAAAGCAAATGATTTTGAGACTTTTTTGCTCATTTTCAGCAAAATAAAAATTGTAGTAGATAATACTACTCTTTTCAAAACGCACTCAAAACCATTTTTATGCCTTAATATTCAATTAAAATTATTGTCTAACACTTTTTTATAAATTTTATCATATTTTTAGCATCATTTATAAAAAGTAGTAGAAAATACTACCTTTTTACAATATTATATAAAACAAATTTTATGTAAAATTTATTTTTTATGGTCATTCTTCAATATTTTAAACAAATTTTGCTTATTTTCCTTAAAATAAAAATAGTAGTAGAAAATACTACTATTTTCAAAACGCACTCAAAACCATTTTTATGCCCTAATATTCAATTAAAATTATTGTCTAACACTTTTTCATAAAATTTTTCATATTTTTAGCCTAATTTAAAAAAAAAGTAGTAAAAAATACTACCTTTTTACAATATTAAATAAAACAAATTTTATGTAAAATTTATGTTTTATGGTCATTCTTCAATATTTTAAACAAATTTTGCTTATTTTTCCTTAAAATAAAAATAGTAGTAGAAAATACTACTATTTTCAAAACGCACTCAAAACCATTTTTATGCCTTAATATTCAATTAAAATTTATATGTAACACTTTTTTATAAATTTTTTCATATTTTTATAAAAATTAGAAAAAATACTACCTTTTTACAATATTAAATAAAATAAATTTTATGTAAAATTTATGTTTTATGGTCATTCTTCAATATTTTACACAAATTTTGCTTATTTTCCTTAATATAAAAATAGTAGTAGAAAATACTACTCTTTTCAAAACGCACTCAAAACCATTTTTAATAGCATAATTTTCAATTAAAATTAATGTCTACCACTTTTTCATAAAAGTGTTCATATTTTTAGCAAAATTTAAAAAAGTAGTTGAAAATACTACTTTTTTACAACATTAAATAAAACAAATTTTATGTAAAAAATATGTTTTATGGTCATTCTTCAATATTTTTTGCTTATTTTCCTTAAAATAAAAATAGTAGTAAAAAATACTACTATTTTCAAAACGCTCTCAAAACACATGTTATGCCTTAATATTTAATTAAAATTAATGTCTAACACTTTTTTATAAAATTTGTTATATTTTTAGCATAATTTAAAAAAAAAAGTAGTAAAAAATATTACCTTTTTACAATATTAAATAAAACAAATTTTATGTAAAATTTATTTTTTATGGTCATTCTTCAATATTTTATACTAATTTTGTTAATTTTTAGCAAAATAAAAATAGTAGTAGAAAATACTACTGTTTTCAAAACGCACTCAAAACCATTTTTATGCCTTAATATTCAATTAAAATTTATATATAACACTTTTTTATAAAATTTTTCATATTTTTAGCGTAATTTAAGAAAAGTAGTAGAAAATACTACCATTTTACAATATTAAATGAAACAAATTTTATGTAAAATTTATGTTTTATGGTCATTCTTCAATATTTTACACAAATTTTGCTTATTTTCCTTAATATAAAAATAGTAGTAGAAAATACTCTTTTTTCAAAAGCAACTTAAATTCATTTTTATGCCTTAATATTCAATTAAAATTCATAATTGAAACTTTTTTATAAAATTGTTCATATTTTTAGCAGAATTTAAAAAATGTAGTAGAAAATACAACTTTATTTTGTATAAATTTTGCTCAAAAAAGAGTAGTAAAAATACTACTTTTTAAAAAACGTTTAAACCACGAAAAATTTGTTGATTTAAAGTTTTTTAACAACAAATTAACAATTTTTAAGATGTTTTATTTAATTCAAATAAATTAAAACAGTAGTAGAAATACTACTATTTAACAAAATGTGCAGAAAAAACATATCTATTATGTGTTTTGTAGGAAAAACAAATAAAATGTTTTATTTGAGAGTTAATTTTTTTGTTAAGAAATAGAAAAAGTAGTAGAATTACTACTTTTTTAGATATGTAAACAATTCGATTTTTTGGAATTTTCTATTAAAAAAACAACTTATCATTTAGTTTAAAGCAAAATTTGCAAGTTTTTTCAAGAAATAAAAAAGTAGTAAAAATACTACCTTTTTAAAGATTTCAGAAAACCTTATGTATTATGTAAATAGTTAATTATTTGGAACGAATTTTTGCACTTCTTCATGAATTTTGAGGCCTTTTTAGGAAAAAGTACTTTTTGTCAATTTGGTACTTTTTGCAATTTTTTGCTTAAAATGTAATAAAACTGGAATGATATGATTTTTTGGTAAATAGTTAATCACTAAAAAAGAATTTTTGTACTTTTTCATGAATTTTGAGACCTTTTTAGGAAAAAGTACTTTTTGGCATTTTTGGTACTTTTTGCAATTTTTTGCTTAAAATGCCTTAAAGGGTTTTTTTAATGATTTTTTGTAAAAAGTTAAACATTTAAGTACTTTTTGATCCATCTGAAACAAAAAGTACTTTTTAGCAATTTGGTACCTTTTGTTTTCTTTTGCTTAAAATGCTTTTAAAAAGAGATTTGAAATGATTTTTTTGCATATGAGTTTTAAAAGAGCTTTCGCATGTTTTCAAGAATTTTGACACATTTTTAGGAAAAAGTACTTTTTTTAACAATTTGGTACTTTTTGAAAAATTTTGTTTAAAATTCAATAACTTTGAAAGAATTGCTTTTAAATGTTATTTCTTAGTTATAAGACTAATTAGTATAACTGACTGGTACTTTTTTAGGAAAAAGTACTTTTTGTCATTTTGGTACTTTTTGAAATTTTTTGCTTAAAATGCCTTAAAAAGTGTTGTGAAATGATTTTTTTGTAAATAGTTAATTGCTATTAAAGAATTTTTGCACTTTTTCATGAATTTTGAGAGTTTTTAGGAAAAAGTACTTTTTGTCAATTTGGTACTATTTGAAATTTGTTGCTTAAAATGCCTTAAAAAGTGTTTTGGATTGATTTTTTGGTAAATAGTTAACAGCTAGTAAAGCATTTTTTCACTTTTTCATGAATTTTGAGACTTTTTTAATGAAAAGTACCTTTTGTTAAATTGCTACATTTTGAATTTTTGGCTTAAAATGTTTTAAAAAGTGTTGTGGAATGATTTTTTGTAAATAATTAATCACTAAAAAAGAATTTTTGTACTTCTTCATGAATTTTGACACTTTTTTACAAAAAAGTACTTTTTGTCATTTTGGTACTTTTTGAAATTTTTTGCTTAAAATGAGATAAAAGTGGAAAGAAATGATTTTTTTGTAAATAGTTAATCACTTGAGAAGAATTTTTGCACTTTTTCATGAATTTTAAGACCTTTTTAGGAAAAAGTACTTTTTGTCAATTTGGTACTTTTTGCAATTGCTTGCTTAAAATGAGATAAAAGTGTAAAGAAATGATTTTTTGATAAATAGTTAATCACTAGAGAAGAATTTTTGCATTTTTTCATGAATTTTGAAACCTTTTTAGGAAAAAGTACTTTTTGTCATTTTGCCACTTTTTGAAAATTTCTGTTAAAAATTTAATAAAACATTATTTTAAATGGTTTTTTAGAGCATTTTATGCTTATTGCTTAATTTTCATTTACGTTTGAGATCTTTAGATTTTTGTTCTCTTTTTTTCATGCAGACGTGACTTATCATTTTATTTAACTCCATTTTCCAACTACCTGCATTTGCTGCGATGATCTAGTTTAAATTTTATGTATTACAAGAGATCACCATCACATTTATGTTATTACAGTTTAAGAATACAAAGTAAATTGTTTATGAAGGGGAAGAAAAACAAAAGGTTCATCTTAATGTTTTTAGCAGGACTGTCTTGAGATCATTAAGTATTCTAAAGGCATACGTCGGCTTGTACAACAAAATCTTGAGTACAACAAGATCAATGAAATTTTAAAGCAGGTAGTTCGTCAATGTAATAAACCTTTTTTCGTCTAGTTTGTTATAGAAAAAAAGTAATTAAGCAGGTTTTAATTTAAAGATTTACAAGAAAAATTTTAAGATTGAAAACAAACATTAGCTCAGCAATAAAGCTGGATAGAGTTATTATGTTTAGCAGCATTATTCTCTAACTTAAGGGGAATTGAATTGAATTTGTTTTAAGTTTTTGATAGAGGTTTTATAAAACTGTCTTGCATGCCTTAAAATATAAGAAAAACGTGCAAATATTTTATAAACAAACTGTTTTTTTATGGGTAAATATAACCACCAATCCCAGACGCCTTAAGACGCCATGTTTAAGATATTGAAAGCTTTGAAATGTCTCAATTTATGTCTGAGTTTCTTGCAAGTCGTTTTTTTGGGGATATTTTGCCTGCATAAATTAAACACAATAATGACATAGTTTCAACATCATTATAAAGCAAAATATCCACATCTGCCATTTTTTGGCTTTATTTGTCACTTTCGCATACAAAAGGGAAACAGTTCTTCATGTCATAAAGAATTTTTATAATCACAACAAATTAATTCATCATAAATAAGTATAAAAAAATCCAAAAACATAAGTTTACTTAGAGAGTGAATGGAATGGAATAAATGAATCTTTTTAACAGGAAATGTAGCAAATTATAAATGAAATCATTTCAAATTCTAGACATGCAACGGAAATCTTTATAATACAGATACGATGTTTTGCAAAAAAAATGTCAACAACATGTTTTTTTTAAGGCAAATGCAAATAATATTTGTTGCAATAAATACTGCGTCATAGTTATTTTTAGACACTAAACTTAAAATAAGTTTTTTTTTGCTAAATAAAAATAACACTTTTTAAGCAAAAAATTTCAAAAAGTACCAAATTGACAAAAAGTACTTTTTGTTTTAGAGGCACCTAATAACACTAAAACGTAAAATTATTAACAAAAATTATTTCACAACACTTTTTAAGGCATTTTAGGCAAAAAAAATCTAAAAGTACCAAATTGTTAAAAAGTACTTTTTCCTAAAAAGTTGTCAAAATTCATGAAAAAGTGCAAAAATTCTTTACTAACTATTAACTATTTATCAAAAAATAATTTCTTTCCACTTTTATCTCATTTTAAGCAAAAAATTTCAAAAGTACCAAAATGATAAAAAGTACTTTTTCAGAAAAAAATCTCAAAATGAATGAAAAAGTGCAAAGAATCTTTTCTAGAGATTAACTATTTACCAAAAAATCATTTTATTCCACTTTTATAGCATTTTGGGCAAAAAAATTAAAAAAGTACCAAATTGACAAAAAGTACTTTTTCCTAAAAAAGTCTCAAAATTCATGAAAAAGTGCAAAAATTCTTTAATAGCTATTAATTATTTACAAAAAGATCATTTCACAGCACTTTTTAAGGCATTTTAGGCAAAAAAAAATCAAAAAGTACCAAATTGTTAAAAAGTACTTTTTCCTAAAAAAATGTCAAAATTCATGAAAAAGTGCAAAGAATTTTTTCTAGTGATTAACTATTTACAAAAAATCATTTCACAACACTTTTTAAGGCATTTTAAGCTAAAAAATCAAAAAGTACCAAATTGACAAAAGGTATTTTTTTTAAAACAGATCTCAAAATTCATGAAAAAGTGCACAAATTCTTCTCTAGTGATTAACTATTTACCAAAAAATCATTTCTTTCTACTTTTATCTCAAAAAGTCAAAAAGTACTTTTTCCTAAAAAGGTCTCAAAATTCATAAAAAAGTGCAAAAATTTTTTACTAAATATTAACTATTTACCAAAAAATCATTTCTTTCCACTTTTATCTCATTTTAAGCAAAAAATTTTAAAAAGTACCAAAAGACAAAAAGTACTTTTTCCTAAAAAGGTTTCAAATTTCATGAAAAAGTACAAAAATTCTTTAATAGCTATTAATTATTTACAAAAAAAATCATTTCACAACACTTTTTAAGGCATTTTAGGCAAAAAAATCTAAAAGTACCAAATTGTTAAAAAGTACTTTTTCCTAAAAAGATGTCAAAATTCATGAAAAAGTGCAAAAATTCTTTACTAACTATTAACTATTTACCAAAAAATCATTTCTTTCCACTTTTATCTCATTTTAAGCAAAAAATTGCAGAAAATAGCTAAATGCAAAAAGTACTTTTTAGCAAAGAAAGTACTAAAATGTATAACTTTATACTAAAAATCATTTCACAACACTTTTTAAGGCATTTTAAGCCAAATTTAACAAAAAGTACCAAAATGCCCAAAAAGTACTTTTTGTTTAAGAGGGTGTAAAATGCAGGAAAATTTTCAAAAATCATTTTAAAACACTTTTTATAACATTTTAAGCAAAAAATTTTCAAATTTTCAAAAAATTTATTTTATTTAAATAAATTTAAATCATATATTTTATTTAATTTGTCATGATTTATGGCCAAATGGGCGCCTTAACTTTTTACGCAATACATTGTAGACCAAAAGTGAAAAAAGACGACCCCCCCAATAACATTTCAAAAGTGATCAATATATAAAAATTAAAACAAAAATAGCTTCTTAAACATTTAGCTATATAGAGAGCTATTTTTCGAAACATAATTAATGCCTTACTTAGGTTCCTTTAGCTTAAAACGTTAATTTTTCTTCTTACAAAAAAAGAGGGGAAGAATGTTTGATGGAAAAGAACACTAAACGATAAATTTCTTAACAACAGAACAACAAATCTTTAAAAATACCTTTTTTAAATGAAAAGTAAAACACAAACAAAAACAAAAATGTTGCTGGTTCCCTAAACGAAATTGTCACATAAAGTTTGAGGCAAAAAACAACAAAATTAAAGGGGCAAAGTAAAACCCATCTAAATAGTACCTTGTAGTCGTGAAGAAAACACACTTATACATAAATTTTGCAATACCAAACTATACCCCAAAATGAGACAAATTCAAATAGACAGACGGCCACCGTAAAAGCTAAAAATAAATGTAACGAAAACTATAGAAAATTAAAAAGAAACAAAATTTTTTTTAAACGGGAGCCAAACGGTGTGGATGTAGAAGATTTTGTTGTGTTTTTGAGAAATCCAAAAATAAACTTGAGGATTTTTTCTTTAAGATTTATATTTTTTGAAAACAAACTATTTGGTTTTATTTTCAACAAAATTGTCGTCTACAGATGTTGAGAGATAAACAAAACAACAAAGCAACTTGTTGATTAGAGAGAGAAGAGCAAATTTAAATAAAAATATTGAAAATTTTCAAAAAAAATTCCAAAAATTATTGAATAAATTTCAAAATTAGTTTAATGTCAAAAATTGGCAACGCGGTTAATTACAAAATCAATAAAATCTAAAAAATTGTATTTATTTACTTCATTAAACTCCTAATAAAACCTAAAATTGAAGTAAAATTATCAATTTTTTGAAAAAATGTCTTAGTTGGCAATGCGAACTTTTCAAAATATCATAATTTTCCACAAATTTTGTTTATTTAGCTTATTAAGCACCTCATACAAACTGAAATTGCAGTAAAATCTTAAAATGTTTGAAAAAATTTTCTTAGTTGGCAATGCGAAAATTTCAAAATGCCTTAATTCCCTACAATTTAGATTCATTTAACTCATTAAATACCTCATAAAACTTGAAATTGCAATAAAATATTGACATTTTTGAAAAAAATCTTAGTTGGCAATGCGAACTATTCAAAATATCTTAATTTTACACAAATTTCATTACTTTTGATTACTAAACACCTCATATAAACAGAAATTTAAGTAAAATTTTTTAATTTTTTTAAAAAATTTCATAGTTGGCAATGCGAACTTTTCAAATATCTTAATTTCACACAAATTTTATTAATTTTGATGAAATTAAAATTTTTTTTTAAATTTCATAGTTGGCAATGCCAATTTTTCAAAATGCCTTAATTCCCTACAATTTAGATTCATTTAAGTCATACAATACTTCATACAAACTGAAATTTTATTTATTTGCCTCATTAAACCCCTATGAAAACCTGAAATGCGGTAAAATTTTAAAAATTTTTAAAAAAAAGCATAGTTGGCAATTTAGATTCATTTAACTCATTAAATACCTCATAAAACCTGAAATTGCAATAAAATGTTAAAATTTTTGAAATAAAATTCTTAGTTGGCAATTCGAATTTTTCAAAATACCTTAATTTTCCACAAATTTTATCCTTTAATCACATTCAACACCTAATAAAACCTGAAATTGCGAAAAAATTTTCAAATTTTTGAAATAAAATTCTTCGTTGGCAATGCGAACTTTTCAAAATTCATTAATTTCCCACAAATGTTATTTATTTAGCTCTTTAGACTCCTATGAAACCCAGAAATTTAAGTCAAATTTTGAAATTTTTCAAAAAATTCTTAGTTGGCAAGGCGAACTTTTTAAAATGCCATAATTTTACAAAAAATTAAATATATCCGAAACCAATCTCTTTCAACTAGTGAAAACTAAAAAGAAAACTGCTAAAAACTTTATTTAAAAGGCTAAAAATCTAAAATATACAAATAATTGGCAATGCGACTTTTCAAAACAACCAATTTTTTAAGAAAATTTTAGAGCATTTTAAAGCTAAATTTTCAAAATAAACATATTTAAAAAGAAAAAGCCCAAAAAACTTAATTTAAAGCACTAAAAACATTAAAATTCCCTAAAAATTGGCAACGCGAAATGTTAAAAATGCTAATATTTCAAAAAAAACCTAAGTGTATTGCATAAAAATGCTTTAAATTAACGAAATTTAGAAAGAAATCTTTAAAAAAGTCGATTTAAGTTAATAAAAACATAAAAAATTGGCAATGCGAAATATTCAAAACGTTAATATTTCAGAAAAACTTATGTGAATTGCATAAAAAACGCTTTAAATTAAAGAAATTTAGAAAGAAAACTTTAAAAAAATTGGTTTAAGTTACTAAAACCATAAAAAAATTGAGATAATTGGCAATGCGAAATATTCAAAATGCTAATATTTCGGGAAAACTTAGGTGTAATTTGTCGCAAACTCTTTCATATAAACACATATAAAATTAACTATTTAAAATCAGTTGATTTAAGTTACTTACTGCTAATTAAAATAAATTTGAATTAGACTGAAGCCCTAAAATGTTAATATTTCTGGAAAAATAGTACACAAATAACAATTTAGTAAGAATTGGCAATGCGATTATTCAGAAAATAGTTCTAAATCATGATTTTTTTAATAGATTCTAGAGAATATAATTGTTAATTAGAATTTAAGCAAAAACACGTTAATATTTGTAAGATATTGAAGCAAAAATTAGAGTTAAGCCAAAAGTGGCAACGCGATTTTATTTAGAAAGCTTAAAATCGAAAAATTGTTAAAAAAAATTAAATTTCTATAAGAATTATAACAAAACGTTTAATAGTTTTTTAAAATATTTCATAAAAAGATAAAATTTTGACAAAAATTGGCAACGCGAGTATGCAAAAATTGGACTAAAACAGTTTAAAATCTATAAATTGTTTAAGAAAATTTCTTTTTTATAACAAATATAACCAAATGTTTCATATTTATGGAAAATATTTCATAAAAACTTGAAATTTAGAGAAAATTGGCAATGCGATTTTGTAAAATTTATGCTAAATGCAGAAAAATGTATTTGTTATTGAAAATATAATGAAAAACTTTAGGATTTGTAGAAATCTTTAGAAAAACTAGAAATTTAAACAAAATTGGCAACGCGATTTTAACATAAAATGGTTTAAAAGGGAATTTCTTTAAAGTAATTTATAGGAAATTTGATATAAGTTCAAAATATTTAAAAAGTTATATTTTTTGCTACAAATTTGTACTTTTCCTAAGAATTCAGGGAAAATTTTATTGAAATTATAAATTTCCCCCTGTTTAAGAGAAAATTTATTGAATTAATTTTTTATTACAAAAAAAATGTATTATTAATTTATTACAATATTTGTCTAGTCAGTGTTATTAAATAATAACCCTTAAACAAGGGGTTGGTAATGTTTCAATTTATACTGTTAATATATTGAAACAATTAATTAAACGCTATAACAATAAAGTTATTATCGCTATAAAAAAATAATTAACTAAATAAATGCCACTAGAACAACAGGTCTTAAAAAAAACATTTAGCACTCTTTAGTACACAAAGTTTTCCATGTGGAAAAAACATTTAGTTTTACTTTCAACGTTTGCAATAGGTGGTTGTCAAATAAAAACGGCTCTAAGGCCAAAACCAAGCTAAAGAAAATGATAAATTGTTTTAAATTTCTCATGTGGGGATTCATAGTTTTGATTGTTATGGCTGAACATCAAGCACAATTAGAGCAACAGCAAATGGTGGCAAATTCTTATACAAAAGAAAATTTTTTGGAGTTTAAAGCTGCAAAATTGCCAGAGATTCGCGAATATTCCTTAAATTCTGTTCGTGAAAGTACTAAACCTCAAACATTCACGAGTCAAAGTAACTATGTTTCCAATAAACAAAATTATTTCATTAGCTCTTTAAATTTAAACGAGAATAAAGCAGATTTGCAGCAAACTCGCGAATATTCCGTGAAAACAATTCCAGCAAATTGCCAAACAGGCCTTAAATCGAAAAAATTCGCCAATCTTATGAATGGAGGTTTAAATACAAAAGATATGAGTTCAGCTTCAGCTACTTTCATGACAAGAAAACAGAATAATGATGATTTGCAACATATTCGCGAATATTCCTCAAATTCGTTACGTGAAACTTTTAAACATCAAAAATTGACCAGTGAAATTAAGGTTGCTGTAAACATGAGGAATCTGAAGACGAATTTAATCAGTACCTTCAACCCAAATGATAATAAAGCAGATTTCCAACATTTTCGCGAATATTCCCGGAAAACTATGGAAAAAAGAACCAGTTTTAAACCTCAAAAATTCTACCAGAAGCGACAAGAAGATTTAATTACCAGGATTATAAGATCAACTTCAAACACTTCCTTGATACGAAAAGAAAATATAGTAAATTTCGATAAAACTCGCGAATATTCCCCAAATCTCAATTGGATAAATTTGAAAACACAAAAAATTAAGAATAAAAGAAATTTGGTTTCAAAATCTAAGAATTTGGGATCAAATTTCATAAAATCACTTGAGGATAAAGAAGATTTAGGAAAAATTCGCGAATATTCCCCGAAACGAAATACCAAAACGTTTAAATCTCAAGAATTGAAGGGTGAAAGCAAAATTTCTTTAAATACCAATAACTTAAGAACCTCATTAATAAAAACCGAGAATAAAGTAAACTGGAATTATATTTTAAAACATTCGCGAGAGTTAAGGGAAAATCAATTTAGGGATTTGAAAAATCCCCCTAAAATCTTGAAAATTCTGGAGGAAAATTTAACTTTAAAGAAATTAAAAACTCTAGAAAACTTCCTCAAAGTAGACACTATAGTTTTATTTGGCTCTGAAGAAGCCTTAGGGAAATTTTCACCCATTTTTACTTTACAACATCCGCCTCGTTTAATAATATCGGACTTTAAAGAGCAAGAACTAAGGAACTTTTTCAGCAGTAATATATTAAGTTTGGTGTTTCTGGACTCTCGGGCGTCTAAAGATGAAACGCTGCTAAATACTGTTAAGAGATCTTTGAATAGAAGACGTTTGAAAAAAGTCATTTTCATAACTGAAAACCCCATTACCGAAAGCCCTAATCCATCTCAACGATTTGAGCAATTCTTTAACTGGCTGCATGTTCAAGGTTTCTGGAATAGTTTACTAATGGATTTAGAAGGCAATTCCTTGGCTTTTGTTAATTTATCAAAGAAATTTATAAGGGATCTTACACTCCCCGAATTTTTGCAAATCAACATTAATTGGAAGGATCTAAAGGGATTTCCCATACGCTGTTCCATGGGCTCTAATCCTCCCAGGACTTATATATATCATGACGGGTCTCATGAAGTTTCTTTAAAGGGTTATTATGGCACCATTATAAATCTATTTGCCAAGTATTATAATGCCTCGTTAAAACCCTTTCTTTTAACCGATATGGATTACTATACCGAACTGGATTGTGTGAGATATATTAAAGAACGTAAAGTGGATATATGCGGTGATGTTTTAACCATTAATCCCGAATATGTGATAACCCAACCGGAAGAGGTTTCAGCCAGTTATTTAATGGTGCCGTATGATAAGCCTTTGGCTCGTTTTTATTACTTTCTGAAACCTTTTCAACTGCATGTCTGGACCATAGTGAATTGTAGTTTTTTCTATAAGGTCATTACACTCGCCTTTATACATCGTCTGCAGCATGGCACCTGGAATGCCAGTCAACAGATCCTATATGCCACTTTGTCGGTAATGTTTCTGCCCTTTCACTTGACTAAAGTCAAAGGTCCCTATCGTAAGTTTCTGGAACTAATCATGATCTTAGTGGGTTTTGTGGTGGCCAATTGGTATTTATCCGTATTATCCAGTCTTCTCTTTGCTCGTCTCTATTCCCATGATATTAAAACCCTAGAAGACTTAGCTCATCATAACATCTCCATCATGGTTAATGATTTCGATGTTTATCTTCTAAATATCACCGATAATGATCCCATTATAATGCAGCAACTAATAGTGGTATCCAATGATGTCTTACAGCATCATCGCCGTAATCTGGATCCTCATTATGCCTATTACAGTCAATCGGATAAAATCGAATTCTATTTACATCAACAAAAATTTTTACTACGTCCACATATGAAAGTTTTAACTGGTATACCACCTATAAATGAAGCTTTAGCCGGCATACCCATGAGTCCAAATTGGCCCTTTCAACATTTGCTTAACGATTTTATGAGGCGTATAGCAGTAAGTGGTTTGTATCAACGGCTATTGGTAAATGCTCGAGAAGAGGGTATTTTGACGGGTTATTTGCACTATTTCCCCACCGAGCATCATTATGTGGAGCCCTTGTCTATTGAATATTTTCAAATGCCAGCCATGCTTTTGGCCGTGGGTTACAGTTTGGCTTTGGGGGGATTTCTTTTGGAACTATTCGTGTTTAAGGAGTTTTAAAGAAAAATCTTTTAAATAAAAACAGTCGAATTAAAGAGATTATTTCAATAAAATGTGTTTTATTTTCTACCAAATAGAACTAGAACAGAACAAGAACAGAACTAGAGCAGAACTAGAACAGAACAGAACTAGAACAAAACTAGAACAGAACTAGAACAGAACTAGAACAGAACTAGCACAGAACTATAGCAGAACTAGAACAGAACTAGAACAGAACTAGAACAGAACTAGAACAGAACTAGAACAGAACTAGAACAAAACTAGAACAGAACTAGAACAGAACTAGAACAGAACTAGAACAGAACTAGAACAGAACTAGAACAGAACTAGAGCAGAACTAGAACAGAACAGAACTAGAACAAAACTAGAACAGAACTAGAACAGAACTAGAACAGAACTAGCACAGAACTATAGCAGAACTAGAACAGAACTAGAACAGAACTAGAACAGAACTAGAACAGAACTAGAACAGAACTAGAACAAAACTAGAACAGAACTAGAACAGAACTAAGAACTAGAACAGAACTAGAACAGAACTAGAACAGAACTAGAATAGAACAAAACTAAAACTAAACTAGAACTTAAACAATCTTAAATATTAAATTTTATTTAATTTATTTTCATTCCATTTAAAATACATAATTTCCATTAGAAAACTTACGAAACCCATTAAACAACCCAACGCCAAAATAATGCCCGGCACTTGAAAGTACTCCAAACTTAAAGGTACCACATAACAATGTTCAGTGGCAAAATATTTCAAATAACCCGAACGTATGCCATCCTCTAGAGAATCCAGAAGTAAACGATCAAATAGACCTGATTCCAAAATATGATCCATAATATTATTAAGCAAGTGTTCAAAAGGCCAATTGTAGCGCATAGGTATACCGCCCAGAACTGAATTGATGGGCTCTTTGCTCAATTCCTTCATAATGGGACGTAGCAGGAATTTTTGCTGATGCAAATAGAAACTGTTCTTGTCATATTGGCTGTAGTAGGCGTAATGGGGATTTAAATTGCGGCGATTTTCAAGCAAAACATTATCGGCTACTAATAGCAATTGTTGCATGATTATGGGATCTACAGCAGACACATTTAGCAGAGAATATTCAAATTCATTAACCATAATGGATATATTGAGACGTTGTAGATCTTGTAAGCTTTGAATATCTTGACTATATAAACGTGTATATAGCAGACTGGCGAGAAGAGACAAATACCAATTGCTGATAACAAAACCCATTAAAATCAATAACATTTCCCAATGACGACGCAGAGGACCCTTAAGCCTTTTCAGCTGAAAGGGTAAATGTATAAAGGATAAGCAAACATAGAGTAGTTGTAGAGAAAATGACCAGCTTTTATGCTGCAGACGATGTATTAAAGCTAAAGCCATGACGTTAAAGATAAACGCCAGCAACAGTATATACCACACATAGGTTTGAAAGGGTTTAAAGAAGTAGTACACTTGAGGCAAAGGTTTATCATAGGGTACCATTAAATAACTGCGGGCAATTATTACCGGTTTCGACATAACATATTGAGGATTTAGAGCCATGGCATCACCACATAAATCCACTTTATTTTCCGCGATATATTTTAAACAATCCAATTCTCTATAATAATCCAAATTTGATATCTGATGAGGAACTAAGGAGGCATTGTAGATTTGAGCAAATAGATTTATTAAGTTACCAAAGAGGCCTTTTAATTGTAGACGATTTTTAGCATCATAGTAGAGTAAGGCCCTAGGCGGGTTATTCGCCATTGAGACTTGTACCGGAAAACCTTGTAAGTCCTTCCAATCAATAGTTAATTGCAAAAACAGTTCTATACTTATGTTATTTTTTAGCAGTTCCAAGGAGAAAGGATCCATTGTTAGAGTATTGGCTTGTTGGTCTATTAGCAAACTATTCCAGAATCCTTGTTCATACAGACATTGCAATAATTTCCGCCATCGGTCGACAGGTTCTATAGTTAAAGTCTGGCTTATTAGCAGCAACTTTTTCATATGCCATCTTTCCAAAGATTGCATTAAAATGTTTAAAATCTGGTCATTTATTTCCGGTCCATCTATGAAAACTATGCTTAGTATATTACCGCTAATCCATTCTCTTAAAGGTCTATCTTGAAGCTGAGTTATAATGATTTTATTGTATTCAAAATTTTCAACATTCTCAAGGATTTGTAGATGATTTTCACATTCAGCAAATAACACCAAAGTTTCCAGTTTTAATATACGAAAAGCCTGTTTAATTATATCTTGAAGACCCCAATTAGATTCCTCGAAATCGGTATTCAATGCTAACAAATGGTTTTTATGACTTGTGGTTTCTTTTCTGCTTACATCTGTAATTCTTTCAGTATCATTGTTATCTGAAGTTGTCTGATTTAATAGCAATCTATAGTCATTACTATCTCTCCGATCTGTCCAGTTCAATGCCTGCAATTTAAATCCAATTTTCTGTGTAAAAATCTGCTTTAAAATTCCACTTATTATAATAATTTTTAATATAACAAACATTTAGTGCTGCTTCTTTTCTTAACTTCCTTTCAGTCATATAAGAGTTTACTAACTAACCGGACATATTACATGTTTCTTACAATAATATAATTGTAAATATTACTATTCAAATAAGGACTAGAATAATAATTTTATAACAAACAGACTAATTGAACAAAACCTTAAGGGACATGAGAGGGTCAACAAGAAAGTTAAAAGCAACAATAACTATATAGAGAAAAATCTACCCACAAAATTAAATTTTGCCCTAAACTTAATGCACGGCCTACGTGGTATTTGAGTATTAAACATACGTAATTGAAAAGTTCTGTTCTTGTTCTGTTCTAGTTCTGTTCCAGTTCTGTTCTAGTTCTGTTCTAGTTTTGTTCTAGTTTGTTCTAGTTCTGTTCTAGTTCTGTTCTAGTTCTGTTCTAGTTCTGTTCTAGTTCTGTTCTAGTTCTGTTCTAGTTCTGTTCTAGTTCTGTTCTAGTTCTGTTCTAGTTCTGTTCTAGTTCTAGTTCTGTTCTAGTTCTGTTCTAGTTCTGTTCTAGTTCTGTTCTAGTTCTGTTCTAGTTCTGTTCTAGTTCTGTTCTAGTTCTGTTCTAGTTCTGTTCTAGTTCTGTTCTAGTTCTGTTCTAGTTCTGTTCTAGTTCTGTTCTAGTTCTGTTCTAGTTCTGTTCTAGTTCTGTTCTAGTTCTGTTCTAGTTCTGTTCTAGTTCTGTTCTAGTTCTATTCTAGTTCTGTTCTAGTTCTGTTCTAGTTCTGTTCTAGTTCTGTTCTAGTTCTGTTCTAGTTCTGTTCTAGTTCTGTTCTAGTTCTGTTCTAGTTCTGTTCTAGTTCTGTTCTAGTTCTGTTCTAGTTCTGTTCTAGTTCTGTTCTAGTTCTGTTCTAGTTCTGTTCTAGTTCTGTTCTAGTTCTGTTCTAATTCTATTCTAGTTCTGTTCTAGTTCTGTTCTAGTTCTGTTCTAGTTCTGTTCTAGTTCTGTTCTGTTTTGTTCTGTTCTGTTCTGTTCTAGTTCTGTTCTAGTTCTGTTCTAGTTCTGTTCTAGTTCTGTTCTAGTTCTGTTCTAGTTCTGTTCTAGTTCTGTTCTAGTTCTGTTCTAGTTCTGTTCTAGTTCTGTTCTAGTTCTGTTCTAGTTCTGTTCTAGTTCTGTTCTAGTTCTGTTCTAGTTCTGTTCTAGTTCTGTTCTAGTTCTGTTCTAGTTCTGTTCTAGTTCTGTTCTAGTTCTGTTCTAGTTCTGTTCTAGTTCTGTTCTAGTTCTGTTCTAGTTCTGTTCTAGTTCTGTTCTAGTTCTGTTCTAGTTTCTGTTCTAGTTCTGTTCTAGTTCTGTTCTAGTTCTGTTCTAGTTCTGTTCTAGTTCTGTTCTAGTTCTGTTCTAGTTCTGTTCTAGTTCTGTTCTAGTTCTGTTCTAGTTCTGTTCTAGTTCTGTTCTAGTTCTGTTCTAGTTCTGTTCTAGTTCTGTTCTAGTTCTGTTCTAGTTCTGTTCTAGTTCTGTTCTAGTTCTGTTCTAGTTCTGTTCTAGTTCTGTTCTAGTTCTGTTCTAGTTCTGTTCTAGTTCTGTTCTAGTTCTGTTCTAGTTCTGTTCTAGTTCTGTTCTAGTTCTGTTCTAGTTCTGTTCTAGTTCTGTTCTAGTTCTGTTCTAGTTCTGTTCTAGTTCTGTTCTAGTTCTGTTCTAGTTCTGTTCTAGTTCTGTTCTAGTTCTGTTCTAGTTCTGTTCTAGTTCTGTTCTAGTTCTGTTCTAGTTCTGTTCTAGTTCTGTTCTAGTTCTGTTCTAGTTCTGTTCTAGTTCTGTTCTAGTTTTGTTCTAGTTCTGTTCTAGTTCTGTTCTAGTTCTGTTCTAGTTCTGTTCTAGTTCTGCTCTAGTTCTGTTCTGTTCTAGTTCTGTTCTAGTTCTGTTCTAGTTCTGTTCTAGTTCTGTTCTAGTTCTGTTCTAGTTCTGTTCTAGTTCTGTTCTAGTTCTGTTCTAGTTCTGTTCTAGTTCTGTTCTAGTTCTGTTCTAGTTCTGTTCTAGTTCTGTTCTAGTTCTGTTCTAGTTCTGTTCTAGTTCTGTTCTAGTTCTGTTCTAGTTCTGTTCTAGTTCTGTTCTAGTTCTGTCAGTTCTGTTTCTAGTTCTGTTCTAGTTCTGTTCTAGTTCTGTTCTAGTTCTGTTCTAGTTCTGTTCTAGTTCTGTTCTAGTTCTGTTCTAGTTCTGTTCTAGTTTCTGTTCTAGTTCTTGTTCTAGTTCTGTTCTAGTTCTGTTCTAGTTCTGTTCTAGTTCTGTTCTAGTTCTGTTCTAGTTTCTGTTCTAGTTCTGTTCTAGTTCTGTTCTAGTTCTGTTCTAGTTCTGTTCTAGTTCTGTTCTAGTTCTGTTCTAGTTCTGTTCTAGTTCTGTTCTAGTTTCTGTTCTAGTTCTGTTCTAGTTCTGTTCTAGTTCTGTTCTAGTTCTGTTCTAGTTCTGTTCTAGTTCTGTTCTAGTTCTGTCTAGTTCTGTTAGTTCTGTTCTAGTTCTGTTCTAGTTCTGTTCTGTTCTAGTTCTGTTCTAGTTCTGTTCTAGTTCTGTTCTAGTTCTGTTCTAGTTCTGTTCTAGTTCTGTTCTAGTTCTGTTCTAGTTCTGTTCTAGTTCTGTTCTAGTTCTGTTCTAGTTCTGTTCTGTTCTAGTTCTGTTCTAGTTCTGTTCTAGTTCTGTTCTAGTTCTGCTCTAGTTCTGTTCTAGTTCTGTTGTAGTTCTGTTCTAGTTCTGTTCTAGTTCTGTTCTAGTTCTGTTCTGTTCTAGTTCTGTTCTAGTTCTGTTCTAGTTCTGTTCTAGTTCTGTTCTAGTTCTGTTCTAGTTCTGTTCTAGTTCTGTTCTAGTTCTGTTCTAGTTCTGTTCTAGTTCTGTTCTAGTTCTGTTCTAGTTCTGTTCTAGTTCTGTTCTAGTTCTGTTCTAGTTCTGTTCTAGTTCTGTTCTAGTTCTGTTCTAGTTCTGTTCTAGTTCTGTTCTAGTTCTGTTCTAGTTCTGTTCTAGTTCTGTTCTAGTTCTGTTATAGTTCTGTTATAGTTCTGTGCTAGTTCTGTTATAGTTCTGTTCTAGCTATTTGCTAGTTTTGTCTAGTCTATATTCTAGTCTATAGTCTAGTCTATAGTCTAGTCTATAGTCTAGTCTATAGTATAGTCTATAGTCTAGTCTAGTCTATAGTCTAGTCTATAGTCTAGTCTATAGTCTAGTCTATAGTCTAGTCTATAGTCTAGTCTATAGTCTAGTCTATAGTCTAGTATATAGTCTAGTCTATAGTCTAGTATATAGTCTAGTCTGTATTCTAGTCTATAGTCTAGTCTATAGTCTAGTCTATAGTCTATTCTATAGTCTACTCTATAGCCTAGTCTATAGTCTACTCCATAGTCTAGTCTATAGTCTAGTCTATAGTCTAGTCTATAGTCTAGTCTATAGTCTAGTCTATAGTCTAGACTATAGTCTAGTCTATAGTCTAGTCTATAGTCTAGTCTATAGTCTAGTCTATAGTCTAGTCTATAGTCTAGTCTATAGTCTAGTCTATAGTCTAGTCTATAGTCTAGTCTATAGTCTAGTCTATAGTCTAGTCTATAGTCTAGTCTATAGTCTAGTCTATAGTCTAGTCTATAGTCTAGTCTATAGTCTAGTCTATAGTCTAGTCTATAGTCTAGTCTATAGTCTAGTCTATAGTCTAGTCTATAGTCTAGTCTATAGTCTAGTCTATAGTCTAGTCTATAGTCTAGTCTATAGTCTAGTCTATAGTCTAGTCTATAGTCTAGTCTATAGTCTAGTCTATAGTCTAGTCTATAGTCTAGTCTATAGTCTAGTCTATAGTCTAGTCTATAGTCTAGTCTATAGTCTAGTCTATAGTCTAGTCTATAGTCTAGTCTAAAGTCTAGTCTAAAGTCTAGTCTATAGTCTAGTCTATAGTCTAGTCTATAGTCTAGTCTATAGTCTAGTCTATAGTCTAGTCTATAGTCTAGTCTATAGTCTAGTCTATAGTCTAGTCTATAGTCTAGTCTATAGTCTAGTCTATAGTCTAGTCTATAGTCTAGTCTATAGTCTAGTCTATAGTCTAGTCTATAGTCTAGTCTATAGTCTAGTCTATAGTCTAGTCTATAGTCTAGTCTATAGTCTAGTCTATAGTCTAGTCTATAGTCTAGTCTATAGTCTAGTCTGTAGTCTAGTCTATAGTCTAGTCTATAGTCTAGTCTATAGTCTAGTCTATAGTCTAGTCTATAGTCTAGTTTATAGTCTAGTCTATAGTCTAGTCTAGTCTAGTCTATAGTCTAGTCTAGTCTATAGTCTAGTCTATATTCTAGTCTATAGTCTAGTCTATAGTCTAGTCTATAGTCAAGTTTATAGTGTAGTCTGTATTATAGTCTGGTTTATACTTTGCACTATAGTGTATTCTATATCCTGGTTTTTGATTTAGTCTACAGTTTGATTTGCTACTTTATTTTGTATCAATTCAATTATTCTTAGAAAATTATTAAAGGTGTCAATTTCATGTGGCGTTTTATCTAAATTTTTTTGTTAAAATTTATTAAACAGCTCAACTAATTAAATGAACGATAAGAAAAGATTAAATAAAATGTTATATTTCAAATTTTTAAGATATTTGAAAACTACCTGCTTTAAAGCTTTAACTTATTATAACAACAAAATTATTATTAGGTAGCTAAGAGATTTCAGACTAAAGCTTAAAAAAGATAAAAACCAACTAAATCTTTAACACCCAGCCAATAGACAAATTCAACAACAATTCTTTAGATTTTAGACGGCTACTTTAACGGCGTTTTAAAACCTCTCGATACAGGAAGTTTGTAATTTCGCGGCCTAAAAACCTAAAATTTTGTATAGTGTGTGTTTAAAGATTTTAAGGCGTAGATAACAGACAGAAAAAAAAAACACTCAAGAAACACGATAAAAGCTGACCAATCATTTAAATTTGTTAGAAGAATGTATTAAAAATCTACCAAAAAGGTGCTTTTGAAATGAAGGGATATAAGCAATTATTTTTGGAAATTTTATGGGTTTTTTATAAAAAAAAAAAAACTAACATCAAACGAGTTTTTTCATTAAGTGGTGAAATTCGTTTGATTTGGCAAAAAAAAAAAGTTCATTCATTCATGAATCAGTTAATAAAAATTTCATTGAAAGAAATATTTCAAAGCAAACAAAGTATTATACACACCCACCACCAGTTGATCGTTTTTTGTTTTAAAATTTATTGTTTTACTTTTTAATTTATTTGTTAATAAAAAAACATGTATTTTTAACAATGACATTTTTTTAAAATTTATTGTTTTCACAAAAAAATTTTGGGGAAACAAACCCTGTCTCTGTCCCTCTGTCCCTCTTTAATCTTATTATTTAGGAAGTTGCAACATCTGTTTGTTATTATAATTATTGTTTTTTAATTCTTCATATACAAAAAAAAAACTCTTTAATTTGCTCTAATTATTTATTTGTTAATTGATTTCAAATCAAGTGATTACTAAACAGAAAAAAAAACATTCTCAAACTCATTAAACTCATTGAAGCAGAAAATTGTTTTGAAAATACCAAAAAAAAACCAACCTCAATTATTTAATTTATAGTCTGTACTTAACTATAGTTTATTAAGTTAAATTCTTAAGAAATTTAAAAAATAAACCCCTTTGAAACATGTCTAAACATGTGTTTTCTTAAGTATTTACCTAATTTTTTATAAAAATCTAAAAATTACTGAGGCGTCAGTTGCTGTTGTTAATCTGTAAAAGTAATTACTTCAATAACTGTAATTGTTTAAAGCTTTTAGCTTTTTTTTGAAATTACAACAAATTAACAAAAAAAAACTAAAAAGAGGCCAATAACATAAAATTAAACAATTAATTGACTTAACTTACCAACTCTAATTAATCTGGAACAAGTAAAACTGCAATAAATAGAAAAAAATAATTAATTAATAAGCAATAATAGAGAATTTTGAGAACTAAGTAATGAATTACTTCTAGTTCTGTTTTAGTTTAGTTTTGGATTATTTCTAGTTGTATTCCAGTTATATTCTGGTTGTGTTCTCTTCCAGTACAAGTTCTCTTTCAGTTCTAGTTCCAGTTCTCTTCCAGTTCTAGTTCCAGTTTTGTTCTAGTTCTGTTCTAGTTGTGTACTAGTTCTATTCTAGTTCTCTTCCAGTTCTAGTTCCCTTCCAGTTTCAGTTCTCTTTCAGTTCTAGTTCTCTTCCAGCTTCCGACCTATAAAGTATATATATTCTGGAGCCTTATAGATAGCGGAGTCGATTTAGCCATGTCCGTCTGTCTGTCTGTGTGTATGTTGAAAACAGTTTTCAGAAGACCCCAGATATCTGCGAGATCCGAGATTTCATTCTACAAAAGGTACTTTTTGAATTTTCTATAATATTGAACATAGAAACATGAAATTAAGTATGTAGAGCCCGGATTAGGTCAGAACACAAGAAAGGGGACTTTTTGTTACTTTTTCGTCCTTTTTGAATTTTCTATAATATTGAACCTAGAAACATGAAATTAAGTATGCAGAGCCCGGATTAGGTCAGAACACAAAAAAGGGGACTTTTTGCTACTTTTTCGTTCTACAAAAGGTACTTTTTGAATTTTCTATAATATTGAACCTAGAAACATGAAATTAAGTAGAGCCCGGATTAGGTCAGAACACATAAAAGGGGACTTTTTGGTACTTTTTCGTTCTACTTTTTGAATTTTCTATAATATTGAACCTAGAAACATGAAATTAAGTATGTAGAGTCTCGATTAAGTGAGAACCCATAATAGGGGACTTTTTGGTACTTTTTCGTTCTACAAAAGGTACTTTTTGAAATTTCTATAATATTGAACCTAGAAACATTAAATTAAGTATGTAGAGTCTGGATTAATTGAGAACCCATAAAAGGGTACATTTTGGTACTTTTTCGTTCTTCAAAAGGTACTTTTTGAAATTTCTATAATATTGAACCTAGAAACATGAAATTAAGTATGCAGAGTCTGGATTAAGTGAGAACCCATAAAAGGGAACTTTTTGGTAACTTACCGTTTTGCAATTGGTATTTTTTGATTTTTTGTAATAAAATTCGTACTGACTGTTTTTTAACACATCATGGTGAAGGGTATATAAGATTCGGCACAGCCGAATATAGAACTCTTACTTGTTTTATTCTAGTTTTGTTCTAGTTCTGTTCTAGTTTTGTTCTATTTCTGTTCCACTTCTGTTATAGTTCTGTTCCCGTTGTGTTCTAGTTTTGTTCTAGTTGTGTTCTAGTTCTGTTCTAGTTCTGTTCTAGTTCTGTTCTAGTTCTAGTTCTGTTCTAGTTCTGTTCTAGTTCTGTTCTAGTTCTGTTCTAGTTCTGTTCTAGTTCTGTTCTAGTTCTGTTCTAGTTTTGTTCTAGTTGTGTTCTAGTTGTGTTCTAGTTCTGTTCTAGTTCTGTTCTAGTTCTGTTCTAGTTCTGTTCTAGTTCTGTTCTAGTTCTGTTCTAGTTCTGTTTCTAGTTCTGTTCTAGTTCTGTTCTAGTTCTGTTCTAGTTCTGTTCTAGTTCTGTTCTAGTTCTGTTCTAGTTCTGTTCTAGTTCTGTTCTAGTTCTGTTCTAGTTCTGTTCTAGTTCTGTTCTAGTTCTGTTCTAGTTCTGTTCTAGTTCTGTTCTAGTTCTGTTCTAGTTCTGTTCTAGTTCTGTTCTAGTTCTGTTCTAGTTCTGTTCTAGTTCTGTTCTAGTTCTGTTCTAGTTCTGTTCTAGTTCTGTTCTAGTTCTGTTCTAGTTCTGTTCTAGTTCTGTTCTAGTTCTGTTCTAGTTCTGTTCTAGTTCTGTTCTAGTTCTGTTCTAGTTCTGTTCTAGTTCTGTTCTAGTTCTGTTCTAGTTCTGTTCTAGTTATGTTCTAGTTATGTTCTAGTTCTGTTCTAGTTCTGTTCTAGTTCTGTTCTAGTTATGTTCTAGTTATGTTCTAGTTCTGTTCTAGTTCTGTTCTAGTTCTGTTCTAGTTCTGTTCTAGTTCTGTTCTAGTTCTGTTCTAGTTATGTTCTAGTTCTGTTCTAGTTATGTTCTAGTTATGTTCTAGTTCTGTTCTAGTTCTGTTCTAGTTCTGTTCTAGTTCTGTTCTAGTTCTGTTCTAGTTCTGTTCTACTTCTGTTCTAGTTCTGTTCTAGTTCTGTTCTAGTTCTGTTCTAGTTCTGTTCTAGTTCTGTTCTAGTTCTGTTCTAGTTCTGTTCTAGTTCTATTCTAGTTGTATTCTAGTCCTATTCTAGTTCTGTTCTAGTACTGTTCTAGTTCTTTTCTTCTTTTGTTGTATTTTTGTTTTAGTTAAGATTAACTAGAGTTTAAATTCCTTTTTAAAGCAAAACTTTATTTAAAAATAGAATTTTTAGTTTAGAGCTTTAGTATCTTTTCAAACTTTAGTATTTTTCCATTAATTCATTCATCTAATTGTTTTTCATTCATAAAATGTTTGTTGACGTGCTTTTTAGATCTGGTAATTTGAACCTTGGCAAAAATGTTAATTAGTTTTTAAACATTATAATTAACTATAACAACTGTCAATAATAAATGGATATTTTTCGACAAAAATACTAAAAACCACAAGAATTTGTTAAAAAACCATTAAACTTCCAAAAGATCATTAAAGTTTCAAACAAAAAACTTCAAAATAAATGTTGTATAAAGACAGTTAAAAAAGCAGACCACATAAACTTAAAAAAATATAAAATAATTTGTTGTTGATTTGTTAAACCAACTTTATTTTTTCTTCTTTCTTCACTATTAATTTTATTTTAATTAAAATATTTACAAACAAAAATTAACAATTCAAAAAAAAAAAAAAAACTCTTTTATGTTTAAAACTACTTTAAAGTTAAACTTTAGTTTAAACTTTTTTTTTTCTTAAACATTCACATATGACTCATAAAAAGCCGACTTTTTTTCTAAAAATAAAAACAAGAAAATGTTTTAATAAAAAACAGCAACAACAACAACAGAAAATGTTTAATTGAGTTCTCCTAATTATTTATACAATTACAATTGAACGTGTGTGTATTTCTTTAAAAGGCTTTAATGTCAAAATCACAGTGGGTTTAATGATGAGATAAAGTGATCAATTTTTTTTTAGAAGAAAAAAAAACAGTTTTTTCTTTAAATTATTAGGAGCTAAAATTAAAACATCAATAAAATGGTAAATGAAGTCACAGCGGGATAAATTTATTGATTTTTTTTTCTTACAAATGATTGATCAAAAAAAATCGTTATGATTTATTAACTAGTTTAAACAATAGTTAAGTTATTAGAAACTGTTAATGAACTTTTGTAACTTTACACATAGTTTTAAAAGATCTTATTAAATGGATTTTAAAGAAATGATAAAAAAATTAGTAAAAAATAGGCTGTCCCTACAAATTCCCCATAAAGTGTTGTAGAAGCCCATAGTGCGGATTTTATTTTAGGAAAATTTTAGGAATTTTGTGAAAAAATACATATTTAACCCAAAAACAGTTTTTAAAATGATTTAAATGCAATTTGATTGTTCCCCGCAAATTCCCAAACATATTTCAAAAATACCCACAAATGGGAATTTGAATAAAAAATTTGGGAATTTCACAAATTAGTTCATAAAAATGAAATAAAACATTACAAAATAACTTAAAAGCAATTTTAAAGTTTCCCCTTAAATTCCTAAACAATTTTTATTAAAGCCCAAATGTGGGTATTTCTACAAAAAATTTAGGAATTATTTTTTTAAAACTCAGTGTAGCTTTTGTAATATTTAGCTCATGTCGGCAGATTGTTATCTTCAAATAGTTTATACAAAAAGTAATTTTTGAACATAAGAAGAAATTCCCATATAAAGGCAAACGTTAGTAAAATAGTTAATTATCTATGGGGGGTTAGTTGTGGCAAACATATAATTGTTTGATTTTTAACATAAAGAAATTTTTGGTATATTTTTTTTAGCAAAAAAAATATATATATTTTCTTATTTTTAGCAAAAAATCTAGTACATTTTTTTTTATATTATATGGATTTTGCTAAAGAACGTGACTTAAGTTGTTATTTTAAATAAAACGAAATAGCTTTCAATAGGCTTGTTTGGTTTCAATTAATGCCAGCATACACATTAAATTTAATTTATTTGTAATTAAATTTTATCGAATACTAAATACGTTTAATATTTACAAATAAAATTTATTTTGAAAAAAAAAAAAATTTTAAATTGCAAAATTAAGTAATTTTTATGCAGAACATGTTGATTTTTTATAATCGTTATTAACGAATCTAAAGAAAATGTTACGAAAACAGAAAGAAGAGTTAAAAAACGTTTAAATTTCAAATATGAAACGATAATTCAAAACTGTAGACTAGACTATAGTCTAGTATATAGTCTAGTCTATAGTCTAGTCTATAGTCTAGTCTATAGTCTAGTTTATAGTTTAGTCTATAGACTAGTCTATAGTCTAATCTATAGTCTAGTGTATAGTCTAGAGTATAGTCTAGTCTATAGTGTAGTGTATAGTCTAGTGAATTGCGTAGTGTATAGTCTAGTGCATAGTCGAGTGTATAGTCTAGTGTATAGTCTAGTTTATGGTCTAGTCTATAGCCTAGCATATAGCCTTATCTATACAATAGACTATACAGACTATAGTGTATAGTCGAGTCTATAGCTTAGTGTATAGTCTAGTCTATAGTTTAGTCTATAGTTTAGTCTATAGCCTAGTATATAGTCTAGTCTATAGCCTAGTCTATAGTCTAGTCTATAGTCTAGCCCACACTATAGATCAAAGTCTATAGTCGGGTCTATACTATATTCTATAGTTTAGTCTATTATCTAGTCTATAGTCTAGTCTATAGTCTAGTCTATAGTCTAGTCAATAGTCTAGTCTATAGTCTAGTCTATAGCCTAGTCTATAGTCTAGTCTATAGTCTAGTCTAGTCTATAGTCTAGTCTAGTCTATAGTCTAGTCTATAGTCTAGTCTATAGTCTAGTCTATAGTCTAGTCTATAGTCTAGTCTAGTCTATAGTCTAGTCTATAGTCTAGTCTATAGTCTAGTCTATAGTCTAGTCTATAGTCTAGTCTATAGTCTAGTCTATAGTCTAGTCTATAGTCTAGTCTATAGTCTAGTCTATAGTCTAGTCTATAGTCTAGTCTATAGTCTAGTCTATAGTCTAGTCTATCTAGTCTATAGTCTAGTCTATAGTCTAGTCTATAGTCTAGTCTATAGTCTAGTCTATAGTCTAGTCTATAGTCTAGTCTATAGTCTAGTCTATAGTCTAGTCTACAGTCTAGTCTATAGTCTAGTCTACAGTCTAGTCTATAGTCCAGTCTATAGTCTAGGCTATAGTCTAGTCTATAGTCTAGTCTATAGTCTAGTCTATAGTCTAGTCTATAGTCTAGTCTATAGTCTAGTCTATAGTCTAGTCTATAGTCTAGTCTATAGTCTAGTCTATAGTCTAGTCTATAGTCTAGTCTATAGTCTAGTCTATAGTCTAGTCTATAGTCTAGTCTATAGTCTAGTCTATAGTCTAGTCTATAGTCTAGTCTATAGTCTAGTCTATAGTCTAGTCTATAGTCTAGTCTATAGTCTAGTCTATAGTCTAGTCTATAGTCTAGTCTATAGTCTAGTCTATAGTCTAGTCTATAGTCTAGTCTATAGTCTAGTCTATAGTCTAGTCTGCTAGTCTAGTCTAGTCTATAGTCTAGTCTATAGGTCTAGTCTATAGTCTAGTCTATAGTCTAGTCTATAGTCTAGTCTATAGTCTAGTCTATAGTCTAGTCTATAGTCTAGTCTATAGTCTAGTCTATAGTCTAGTCTATAGTCTAGTCTATAGTCTAGTCTATAGTCTATAGTCTAGTCTATAGTCTAGTCTATAGTCTAGTCTATAGTCTAGTCTATAGTCTAGTCTATAGTCTAGTCTATAGTCTAGTCTATAGTCTAGTCTATAGTCTAGTCTATAGTCTAGTCTATAGTCTAGTCTATAGTCTAGTCTATAGTCTAGTCTATAGTCTAGTCTATAGTCTAGTCTATAGTCTAGTCTATAGTCTAGTCTATAGTCTAGTCTATAGTCTAGTCTATAGTCTAGTCTATAGTCTAGTCTATAGTCTAGTCTATAGTCTAGTCTATAGTCTAGTCTATAGTCTAGTCTATAGGTCTAGTCTATAGTCTAGTCTATAGTCTAGTCTATAGTCTAGTCTATAGTCTAGTCTATAGTCTAGTCTATAGTCTAGTCTATAGTCTAGTCTATAGTCTAGTCTATAGTCTAGTCTATAGTCTAGTCCTATATTCTAGTCTATATGTCTAGTCTATAGTCTAGCTATAGTCTAGTCTATAGTCTAGTCTATAGTCTAGTCTATAGTCTAGTCTATAGTCTAGTCTATTAGTCTATCTATAGTCTAGTCTATAGTCTAGTCTATAGTCCTAGTCTATAGTCTAGTCTATAGTCTAGTCTATAGTCTAGTCTATAGTCTAGTCTATGTTCTAGTCTATAGTCTAGTCTATAGTCTAGTCTATAGTCTAGTCTATAGTCTAGTCTATAGTCTAGTCTATAGTCTATCTAAGTCTAGTAGTCTAGTCTATAGTCTAGTCTATAGTCTAGTCTATAGTCTAGTCTATAGTCTAGTCTAGTCTATAGTCTAGTCTATAGTCTAGTCTATAGTCTAGTCTATAGTCTAGTCTATAGTCCTAGTCTATAGTCTAGTCTATAGTCTAGTCTATAGTCTAGTCTATAGTCTAGTCTATAGTCTAGTCTATAGTCTAGTCTATGTCTAGTCTATAGTCTAGTCTATAGTCTAGTCTATAGTCTAGTCTATAGTCTAGTCTATAGTCGTAGTCTATAGTCTAGTCTATAGTCTAGTCTATAGTCTAGTCTATTTAGTCTAATAGTCTAGTCTATAGTCTAGTCTATAGTCTATGTCTATAGTCTAGTCTATAGTCTAGTCTATAGTCTAGTCTATAGTCTAGTCTATAGTCTAGTCTATAGTCTAGTCTATAGTTCTAGTCTATAGTCTAGTCTATAGTCTAGTCTATAGTCTAGTCTATAGTCTAGTCTATAGTCTAGTCTATAGTCTAGTCTATAGTCTAGTAGTCTAGTCTAGTCTAGTATGTTTAGTTCTGTTCTAGTTTTGTTCCAGTTCTGTTCTAGTGCTGTTCTAGTTCTGTTCTAGTTCTGTTCTAGTTCTGTTCTAGTTCTGTTCTAGTTCTGTTCTAGTTCTGTTCTAGTTCTGTTCTAGTTCTGTTCTAGTTCTGTTCTAGTTCTGTTCTAGTTCTGTTCTAGTTCTGTTCTAGTTCTATTCTAGTTCTGTTCTAGTTCTGTTCTAGTTCTGTTCTAGTTCTGTTCTAGTTCTGTTCTAGTTCTGTTCTAGTTCTGTTCTAGTTCTGTTCTAGTTCTGTTCTAGTTCTGTTCTAGTTCTGTTCTAGTTCTGTTCTAGTTCCGTTCTAGTTCTGTTCTAGTTCTGTTCTAGTTCTGTTCTAGTTCTGTTCTAGTTCTGTTCTAGTTCTGTTCTAGTTCTGTTCTAGTTCTGTTCTAGTTCTAGTTCTGTTCTAGTTCTGTTCTAGTTCTGTTCTAGTTCTGTTCTAGTTCTGTTCTAGTTCTGTTCTGTTCTAGTTCTGTTCTAGTTCTGTTCCAGTTCTGTTCTAGTTCTGTTCTAGTTCTGTTCTAGTTCTGTTCTAGTTCTGTTCTAGTTCTGTTCTAGTTCTGTTCTAGTTCTGTTCTAGTTCTGTTCTAGTTCAGTTCTACTTCTGTTCTAGTTCTGTCTATTCGAGATATATTCTTGTTGCTAGTCCTGTTTAATTCTTTTCAATTAAGTAATCAGTGTTGCTTTCAAACTCCTTTTATTGTTTTATTGATTTCTTAAAAATTTGTTTCTTATTTAAGAAATTTCACTTTTTTCTATTGTTTCACTTGAAAAAAAAAGGTTGAAATCCTGCTGCTGGGAAAGTATTATTTGCAATTTTAGAAGAAATTTTTCTCTTTTTAACAGGGATTTAAAAAAAGAATTGAGTACAGTATAAAAGGTCAATATTTTTATAGAATTATATATGTTGTTGTTGTTGTTGTTGCTTAAACTCTTGCACTCTCTGTTACATTTCATTACTCATCATTGAACCCCACTCCTGGAATGTTTCTATACAAGTATCTATACATTATATGTTGGTTGCAGTGAATGTATGTTTAGGTTTTTTTCTAGTTTTGTTATTGTTCTAGTTTTTTTTTCCTTTTTTTTGAAAGAGTCATACCATTAAAGGTAATCAAACAAATATGAGAACAAAAACAATAAGAACATTTCAACAAACACATGTTTTATTGTGCCCGGTTTATAGACATTCAACTAAACACCTAAAAGAGAAAGATGTATTAGTTTTTTTTTTTTTGTTATTCTTTTTGTTGTTGTTTTTATTATTAACATTAAACATATTTTTGTTGTTTTGTTGTTTTTTTTTTGTGTTTGTTCTGTAAAAGGAAATGAAACTGTTTTAAGATTATATATAAAATTTTATAGACAGGAGTAGTTTGTCTGGTTTTTTTCTAGCTGAGTTTTGTGTGTTATTGTTGCTTTTGTTGTTGTAAGTAAGAATTAGAAAAGAAGCATCAAAGTGTAAGAAATATAAAGAGTTCAAAATACCGAATGATAGAGGAAAGACTTGTTGTAATAAGAAAAAGAATTTATCTTTTAGAAAAGAAACCATGATAATGATATTGTTAAGAAAAACTACCTGTATAAACCCCGGGAGAAAAAAACCCCTAAACAAGTTGAACAACAACAACAAATTTACTAATTTTTGTGCCTTTTTTTATAAGAAAAAAACTAGTTTTTTATAAAATAACTAAAAATTTAACAAAATGTCTTAAATTTTCGGTAAAAAATCAGCAGAAAGTATAAGTGGGGATTTTTAGAAACTTTTTGGGAATTTTTAAAATTAATCTCAAAACCTTCAGAATGGAATAATAATACTCTTAAACTAAAATTTAAACTTCCCCGGCAATTCCCATTAAGAAAATAACAAAAATCAAAAGTGGATATTTTTAGAATCATTTTGGGAATTTCTAAAACTAAGCGCAAATGGTGTATAATAGAATAAAAATTAATTAAAACTAAAATTTAAACTTCCCCCCTAATTCCCACAAAGTACAAAGACGAAATTTGTAGAAAAGTTTTAAAAATTATAGAAAATTTTGCAAAAATGATAGAATTTAAAACAAAAAATATTGTTTAGTACAATCATTATATATTTTCTTAAATTTCCAGCATAAAATTAGCAAAAATCAAAAGTGGCGATTTTTAGAATGATTTTGGGAATTTCTAAAACTAAGCGCAAATGGTGAAGAATGGAATAAAAATGAATTAAAACTAAAATTTAAACTTCCCCGTTAATTCCCACAAAGCAAAAACCTAAATTTGTAGAAAAATTTACAAAAATTATGGAAAATTTTATAAGAATTATAGAATTTTTAAGAAAAAATTGTTATTTAATGAATTAAACATATATTTTCTTAAATTTCCAGCAAAAATAAAAAGTGGGGATTTTTAAAATGATTTTGGGAATTTCTAAAACTAAGCGCAAATGGTGCAGAAAGGAATAAAAATACTCTAAAACTAAAATTTAAACTTCCCCGCTAATTCCCAGAAAGAAAAAACGCGAAATTTGTAGAAACATTTCCAAAAATTATGGAAAATTTTGCAAAAATTATAGAATTTTTAAGAAAAAATTGTTATTTAATAAATTAAACATATATTTTCTTAAATTTCCAGCAAAAATAAAAAGTGGGGATTTTTAAAATGATTTTGGGAATTTCTAAAACTAAGCGCAAATGGTGCAGAAAGGAATAAAAATACTCTAAAACTAAAATTTAAACTTCCCCGCTAATTCCCAGAAAGAAAAAACGCGAAATTTGTAGAAACATTTCCAAAAATTATGGAAAATTTTGCAAAAATTATAGAATTTTTAAGAAAAAATAGTTATTTAATAAATTAAACATATATTTTCTTTAATTTCCAGCAAAAAAATTAACAAAAATCAAAAGTGGGGATTTTTAGAATAATTTTGGGAATTTCTAAAACTAATCGCAAATGGTGCAGAATGGAATAGAAATGAATTAAAAGAAAAATTCAAACTTCCCCGCTAATTCCCACAAAGCAAAAACCGAAACTTGTAGAAAAATTTACAAAAATTATGGAAAATTTTATAAGAATTATAGAATTTTTAAGAAAAAATTGTTATTTAATAAACTAAACATATATTTTCTTAAATTTTCAGCCAAAAATTAACAAAAATCAGAAGTGGGGATTTTTAGAATGATTTTGGGAATTTCTAAAATTAATCGCAAATTGTGCAGAAAGGAATAAAAATTAATTAAAACAAAAATTCAAACTGCCCCGCTAATTCCCACAAAGCAAAAACCGAAATTTGTAGAAAAATTTACAAAAATTATGGAAAATTTTATAAGAATTATAGAATTTTTAAGAAGAAAATGTTATTTAATAAATTAAACATATATTTTCTTAAATTTCCAGCAAAAATCAAAAGTGGGTATTTTTTGAATCATTTTGGGAATTTCTAAAATTAATCGCAAATGGTACAGAATGGAATAGAAATGAATTAAAACTAAAATTTAAACTTCCCCGTTAATTCCCACAAAGAAAAAAACCGAAATTTGTACAAAAATTGTCTGAAAAATATAAAAAATTATAGAATTCTTAAGAAAAACTTAATGTTTCGTAATAACATCACATGTTTTCTTAAATTCCTGCAAAAAATATCCAAAAAGGAAAAGTGGGTATTTTTAGAAACTTTTTGGGAATTTCTAAAACTAAGCACAAATCGTTTAGAATGGAATAAAAATGCTGTAAAACAAAAATTTAAACTTCCCCGGCAAATCCCATAAAGAAAATTTTAACATTATAGAAAATTTTACAAAAATTATAAAATCTTCTTATTTCCGAAGAAAAATTTGAAATTTTTACGTTATTTATCTGCTTTTTATTTATTTTTCGAACATTTATTTGTCTTTTGAGGATAAATAATAAAAAAAAACTGTAACACATTGTTAAGGAAAACAAATAGTTTTTTAAAATAAATAAAATAAAATTTAAAAAGAAATTTTTTTATCAAAATAATAAACAATTTTATCAAGCAAATAAAAGATAAAATATAAGAACGACCTTAAAAATATTGACATTAATCACAGATTAAAGCGGGATTTTATTTGTTGTTTGTATAAAAAAGAAAACAAAATACTTTTAACAACTTGTTAAATTTTTTACTAAAAAATAAATTAAAAAAAAAGAAATTTAAAAGAATTTTTTATATAAATAGTTTTTGTTAAGAAAACATTTTTCAAAATATTTTATGATTAATTAATGATTTTTTAGTTGATTTCATTTGAGTTTGTTTCAGTTACTTGTATGTATTATTTTTAATTTTTAAAATTGCGTGTTCATTAGCGCTTTTGTATGAAAAAAAATCTTAAAAATGAGAAAAAGAAATAAATCTAAAAAGCATGTTTTTTTTTTTGAAAACTAAGCATGAAACGTGTGTCTTTAATTATAACACTACAATATCTACAACAAGTTTAATAATAGGCATAATAATGTCGGCTAACAACAACAATAATAATGATAATAATAATAATAATGTGTGGCCAAATAATGAAATACCGCGTCTGCAGTAGAAGTTATAGACCAGTAAGTTACACTGTACAGAAAAACACTAGGGAATCTCTAGCTTAGTCTGGCCTGTAGTTTAGTAAGATTATAGACTACACTACAGTCTTGTCTTACTAATCTTAGACAAGGTTAAAGACCAGACTATAGACGGGACTATAGAATAGACAGTAAACTACACTATAGACTAGACTAACTATAGACTATACTGTAGACTATACTATTGACTAGACTATATACTAGACTATAGACCAGACTACCGACTAGACTATAGACTAGACTATAGACTAGGCTATAAACCAGACTATAGACTAGACTATAGACTAAATTATAGACAAGGCTATAGCCTAAACTAGATTTAGAAATAAACTATAGACTACAGTCTAGTCTATATTCCAGTCTATAATCTAGTCTATAGTATATAGTCTACATTATAGAATAAACTATATACTGGATTATAGACCACAGTTTAGTCTATAGTCTAGTCTATAGTCCAGATTATATATAGGCTAGACTGTAGACTAGTTTATTCTAAAATATAGTCTATAGTCTAGTCTATAGTCTAGTCTATAGTCTAGTCTATAGTCTAGTCTGTAGTCTAGTCTATAGTCTAGTCTATAGTCTAGTCTATAGTCTAGTCTATAGTCTAGTCTATAGTCTAGTCTATAGTCTAGTCTATAGTATAGTCTATAGTCTAGTCTATAGTCTAGTCTATAGTCTAGTCTATAGTCTAGTCTATAGTCTAGTCTATAGTCTAGTCTATAGTCTAGTCTATAGTCTAGTCTATAGTCTAGTCTATAGTCTAGTCTATAGTCTATAGTCTAGTCTATAGTCTAGTCTATAGTCTAGTCTATAGTCTAGTCTATAGTCTAGTCTATAGTCTAGTCTATAGTCTAGTCTATAGTCTAGTCTATAGTCTAGTCTATAGTCTAGTCTATAGTCTTCTATAGTCTAGTCTATAGTCTATTAGTCTATTAGTCTAGTCTATAGTCTAGTCTATAGTCTAGTCTATAGTCTAGTCTATAGTCTAGTCTATAGTCTAGTCTATAGTCTAGTCTATAGTCTAGTCTATAGTCTAGTCTATAGTCTAGTCTATAGTCTAGTCTATAGTCTAGTCTATAGTCTAGGTCTATAGTCTAGTCTATAGTCTAGTCTATAGTCTAGTCTATAGTCTAGTCTATAGTCTAGTCTAGTCTAGTCTATAGTCTAGTCTATAGTCTAGTCTATAGTCTAGTCTATAGTCTAGTCTATAGTCTAGTCTATAGTCTAGTCTATAGTCTAGTCTATAGTCTAGTCTATAGTCTAGTCTATAGTCTAGTCTATAGTCTAGTCTATAGTCTAGTCTATAGTCTAGTCTATAGTCTAGTCTATAGTCTAGTCTATAGTCTAGTCTATAGTCTAGTCTATAGTCTAGTCTATAGTCTAGTCTATAGTCTAGTCTATAGTCTAGTCTATAGTCTAGTCTATAGTCTAGTCTATAGTCTAGTCTATAGTCTAGTCTATAGTCTAGTCTATAGTCTAGTCTATAGTCTAGTCTATAGTCTAGTCTATAGTCTAGTCTAGTCTAGTCTATAGTCTAGTCTATAGTCTAGTCTATAGTCTAGTCTATAGTCTAGTCTATAGTCTAGTCTATAGTCTAGTCTATAGTCTAGTCTATAGTCTAGTCTATAGTCTAGTCTATAGTCTAGTCTATAGTCTAGTCTATAGTCTAGTCTATAGTCTAGTCTATAGTCTAGTCTATAGTCTAGTCTATAGTCTAGTCTATAGTCTAGTCTATAGTCTAGTCTATAGTCTAGTCTATAGTCTAGTCTATAGTCTAGTCTATAGTCTAGTCTATAGTCTAGTCTATAGTCTAGTCTATAGTCTAGTCTAGTCTAGTCTATAGTCTAGTCTATAGTCTAGTCTATAGTCTAGTCTATAGTCTAGTCTATAGTCTATCTATATCTAGTCTATAGTCTAGAGTCTAGTCTATAGTCTATAGTCTAGTCTAGTCTATAGTCTAGTCTATAGTCTAGTCTATAGTCTAGTCTTATCTAGTCTATAGTCTAGTCTATAGTCTAGTCTATAGTCTAGTCTATGTCTAGTCTTAGTCTAGTCTATAGTCTAGTTCTATAGTCTAGTCCTATAGTCTAGTCTATAGTCTAGTCTATAGTCTAGTCATAGTCTATAGCTCTACTAGTCTAGCTAGTCTAGTCTATAGTCTAGTCTATAGCCTACTCTATAGTCTAGTCTATAGTCTAGACTATAGAGGACTATGAATAGACGTAATACACTATAGACTAGACTAACTATAGACTATACTGTAGACTAGACTATTGACTAGACTATAACTGGACTCTCAACTAGACTACTATACAATCTAGTCTATATGGTCTATAGTCTAGTCTATAGTCTAGTCTATAGTCTAGTCTATAGTCTAGTCATAGTCTAGTCTAGTCTAGTCTATAGTCTAGTCTATAGTCTAGTCTATAGTCTAGTCTATAGTCTAGTCTAGTCTAGTCTATAGTCTAGTCTATAGTCTAGTCTATAGTCTAGTCTGTAGTCTATTCTATAGTCTGATCTGTAGTATAGTCTATTGATAGTCTAGTCTGTAATCTAGTCTATAAATTGTTTCTTCAATTTCTTACCTTAACTTTTTTTACCCTATTCTCTTAATCCTCAGTATTATGCTCATAAGTGTTAAGATACCAACTGATAACTCCAGCCTTTTTGTTGTAAATTACTTTTCGAGTTTAAAAGAAGTTTGTGCTCTTATTATTGTTGTTTTAAACGAGCTATGTTTTCTTTAAAAAAATGTTTTCCATTTTTTTTTTTGGTATTTATTGTTAATTTTCACGTGTGTATATGAAGCATGATGAATTACGGAAGTTCAATTGTTTTGCGGTGAAGTGTTAAGTAGTGAGGACCACCAAGTGTTCAATAATACTATCAGAAGGAATTTTGAAAAATAAATAGGTTTGTAAATCTCCAGCGCTGACTGGGTGTTAATTAAAGAAGTTTGGAGAAAAGAAAAAGCTTTCAAAATGTAATAAAAAGAAAAGAGATGGAAATTTTAAAAATGTTGTAAAAGAATTGTTGTTGTAAATAGATTATTTAAGAGCTTGGTTTAATGCGTTTGAATTTCCTTTAAAATTTGAAAAATTCCCCATGTGGGGAAGTGGAAATGTTGAGATTTTCTTTAAATTCTTAATTATTGAGTTCAAGTGATATTATTTTTGTTTATTTTTTGGAATTCCCATTTGAGATTCATGAAATCCCCAACTGGGAAAGTAAAAATGTTTAATTTTTCATAATTTTTTGTTAGAAAACGTCTTAAATTGTATTAAGAATAACATTTAATGTTTTATTTTAGAATTCCCAATTGAATTTCACAAAATCCCCAGGCGGGGAAGTGATAATTTTGAGTCTTTCATAAATTGTTTTTATAAAATGACTTAGAGAGCGCTAGGGATTACATAATTAGTATTATTTTGGAATTCCCAATTTTATTTCATAAAATCCCTCCACCGGGGAACGAAAACTTTAAGTTTTTCATAATCTTGTGTTATGAAATAATTTAGAGATCTCTAAAGATTAAATTTTGAGTGTTATTTTTGAATTCCCAAATAAGTTTTATAAAATCCCAAAACCGGGGAAGCGAAAATTATGACTTTTTAATAAAATGTTTTTATAAAACGACTTATACAGCACTAAAGATCACAATTTTAGTGTTATTTTGGAATTCCCAATTGATTTACACAAAATCCCCTAACAGGGGAAGTACAAACTCTGAGTTTTTCATAAAATGTTGCTATAAAACGAATTAAAGAGCACTAAAGATAATATTTTTGATGTTATTTTGGAATTCCTAAATGAGTTTCTTAAAATCCCCCAACCGGGGAAGCGAAAATTTCGACTTCTTAATAAAATATTGTTATAAAACGACTTAAAGAGTTTTAAGGACAACATTTTAGGTGTTATTTTAGAATTCCTAATTGAATTTCACAAAATTCCCCAAACGGGGAAGTGAAAATTTTGACTTTTTAATAAAATGCTGTTATAAAATGACTTAGAAAGCACTATAAATCACATTTTTAGTGTTATTTTAGAATTCCCAATTGTGTTACACAAAATCCCCCAAACAGGGAAGTGAAAAAATTGTTTATTTAAGAAAATATTGTTACAAAATGACTTAGAGAGCACTAAATATAAAATTTTTAGTTTTTTTTATGAATTCCCAATTGAGTTACACAAAATCCCCCAATCAGGAAAGTGAAATCCTTGAGTTTTTCATATTTGTTGGTTATAAAATAACTTGGAAGGCACTAAAGATTACCTATGTAGCCTTATTTTAGAATTCCCAATTGATTTACACAAAATCCCCCAACTGGGGAACTGAAAATTTTGGCCTTTTAATAAAATGTTGTTATAAAATGACTTAGAAAGCACTAGGGATTACATTGTTAGTGTTATTTTCAAATTCCCAATTGGATTTCACAAAATCCCCCCACGGGGAAGTTTAAACTTTGAGTTTTTTATAATTTTTTGTTATAAAATAACTTAGAGAGCAATAAAGACTACATTTCTGGTGTTTTTTGGAATTCCCATTTGAGTTACACAAAATCCCCCAAACTGGGGAAGTGATAATTTTAAGTTTTTCATAAATTGTTGGTATAAAACGGCTAACCTTAAATGGGGAAGTGAAAATAATGGTTTTATAAAGTAAAAATTTAGTTTTTTTTATAAATTATGTACAGATTTCTTTTTATTTTAAAAATGTTTTATTATTTTCTCATCTTTTTTTTTTTTTTTTTTTGACCTCTAACCATTTGCATAAATTGGTTACTATGTCATGATTTGAAAAACTGCTGGTAGAAAATAGAAAAAATTTCAATTACTTGATATCTATAACAATTTGTTTCTTTGCTTCTAAGTAGTTTAACAGATGAAGTTTTGTGTGTTGCAAAAAGATTCGTTATCTTTATTTAAATTTTATGCTTTTGCATTACAAATTACTACAACTACAAATGAAATGGTTGTTTATTATCATTTTTTTCTAAACTTCACCTAGTTTTTTAATTTTTTTCTATGAACAAAGTGCAATGCCGGAAAAATATGTTAATTTAATAGAGAAAATGGTGCAATTTTAATTTTGCGGTTAATAAAATAAGAGAAACAATTGTAATTTGACACAGTTTTTTGCAAAACGGTTTAACCGCAATTTGTTGTAAACAAATAGTAAACAATAATTTATTAACTGGAAAGTGTGAAAGTTAAGAATTTCTTCACATTTTTATTTTAAATAGATTTAAAGAGTTCGAAAGTTGATATTTTTGATTTTAATTAAGAATTCCCAAATGTAATTAAAAAAATTCCCTAAGCGGGGAAGTGTAAATTATAGGATTTTCATAAATTTTTGTTATAAAACATCTTATCGAATACTAAAGAAAAGAAATTTGAATTTATTTTAGAATTCCCAATTGTAATTCTCTAAATCCCCCAACTGGGGAAGTGAAATTTTTGAGTTTTTCATGAAATTTTGTCATAAACTGTCTTATCGAGTCCTAAATATAAAATTATTGTTTCTATTTTTGAATTCCCAATCGATTTGCAAAAAATCCCCCAACTGGGGATGTGAACATTTTGAGTTTTTTTTTTTAATTTTTGTTATAAAACGTTTTAACGAAAAAATCCCCTTACCGGGGAATTCAAATTTTTAAGTTTTTTATACATTTTTGTTATAAAATGCTTTAGCGAGTCCTAAGGAAAAGAAATTTGAATTTATTTTAGAATTCCCAATTGTAATTCTCAAAAATCCCCTAACTGGGGAAGTGACATTTTTGAGTTTTTCATGAAATTTTGTTATAAACTGTCTTATCGAGTCTTAAATATAAAATTTTTGTTTTTATTTTTGAATTCCCAATTGATTTGCACAAAATTCCCCAACTGGGGAAGTTAAATTTTTGAGTTTTTCATAAAATTTTATTTAAAAACCTCGTATTGAGTCTTAAGGAAAAGAAATTTGAATTTATTTTATAATTCCCAATTGTAATTCAAAAATCCCCTTACCGGGTAAGTCAAATTTTTGAGTTTTTTATAATTTTTTGTTATAAAACTTCTTATCGAACCCTAAAGAAAGGAAATTTGAATTTATTTTAGAATTCCCAATTGTAATTCTCTAAATCCCCCAACTGGGGAAGTGAAATTTTTGAGTTTTTTATATTTTTTCGTTACAAAACGTCCTAACGAGTGGTAACTATAAAATTTTTGTTTCTATTTTTGAATTCCCAATTGATTTGCACAAAATCCCTTAACTGGGGAAGTTAAATTTTTGAGTTTTTTATAAAATTTTATTAGAACACGTCTTATTAAGTCCTAAGGAAAAGATTTTTGAATTTATTTTAGAGTTCCCAATTGTAATTCTCAAAATCCCCTAACCGGGAAAGTTTAATTTTTGAGCTTTTCATAAATATAAAACGTTTTAACGAGTCCTAAACATAACATTTTTGGTATTATTTTAGAATTCCCAATTGTAACACATAAGAACCCCCAGCGGGGGAAGTGAAATTTTTGAGTTTTTCATAAATTTTGTTTATAAAATGTTTTAGCGAGTCCTAAGGAAAAGAAACTTGAATTTATTTTAAAATTCCCAATTGATTTTCACATAATACCCCAACTGGGGAAGTCAAACTTTTGATATTTTAAACAAATTTTGTTATAAAAGCTCTCTAAAACTACTTATTATATTATTTTCAGTGTTATATTATAACTCCCAATTTCATCTAAAAAAATCCCCAAGTGGGGAAGTTAAATTTTGGGGACTTTCATAAATTTCTATTAGGGATAGGTGAAAAAAGAACTAATGATATCATTTATGACACTTTTTTGGAATTCAATTTCATACTGATATTTTATTTCTCGTTTAATTTAAGTTTAAACCTGTCACATGTTGCTAAACATTATTGTTTCCGCAACATTTTCTTATTTAGCTGATTAAAATCTTTACTTTTAAAACAACCTGACAATTAAGGAAATTTATAAATCAAACCACAAATATGCATGAAAAAAAAAATAAAACAAGAACAACATCCTCTCCAATAAATAAAAAAAAAAACTAAATATAAATATAAACCAACAACTGCAACAAATTATAAACAACGGCAGCAGCAAAACTAGGACTCTATATAGTTAACATTGTTTTGATTTGATTGTTGTTGTTGTTCTTCCTCCCCAAAAATGGTGATGTTAGCAAAAACAATGTTGAAGAAAAAGCAATGAATGCAATTGCGATTTGTTATTGCTGCTGTTGTTGTTATTATTATAGTGTTTATTATTCTCTGTTTATAACTTCAATTGTAAAGTACTGAGAGTTAATAAAGAGAGTAGTAGGCGAAGAGTATGCATGTGTTTTTTGTGGTACCGTTACTTTTTGGAGCATAAATAAGGTGGATAAGAAGGCATAGAAAATTTAATACTTTAGTACTATAGTCTAGTTTATAGTCTAGTCCATAGTCTAGTCTATATAGACTAGTCTATAGTCTAGTCTATAGTCTAGTCTATAGTCTAGTCTATAGTCTAGTCTATAGTCTAGTCTATAGTCTAGTCTATAGTCTAGTCTATAGTCTAGTCTATAGTCTAGTCTATAGTCTAGTCTATAGTCTAGTCTATAGTCTAGTCTATAGTCTAGTCTATAGTCTAGTCTATAGTCTAGTCTATAGTCTAGTCTATAGTCTAGTCTATAGTCTAGTCTATAGTCTAGTCTATAGTCTAGTCTATAGTCTAGTCTATAGTCTAGTCTATAGTCTAGTCTATAGTCTAGTCTATAGTCTAGTCTATAGCATAGTCTAGTCTATAGCATAGTCTAGTCTATAGTCTAGTCTATAGTCTAGTCTATAGTCTAGTCTATAGCATAGTCTAGTCTATAGTCTAGTGTATAGTCTAGTCTATAGTCTAGTCTATAGTCTAGTCTATAGTCTAGTCTATAGTCTAGTCTATAATCTAGTCTATAGTCTAGTCGATAGTCTAGTCTATAGTCTAGTCCTATAGCATAGTCCTAGTCCTATAGTCTAGTGTATAGTCCTAGTCTATAGTCTAGTCTATAGTCTAGTCTATAGTCTAGTCTATAGTCTAGTCTATAAATCTAGTCTATAGTCAATCTATAGTCCTAGTCAATAGTCACTAGGTCTATAGTCCTTAGTCTATAGTCCTAGTCTAATAGTCTAGTCCTATAGTCTTAGTCCTATAGTCCTATAGTCTAGTCTATACTAGTCTATATCTATGTCCTATATCTAGTCTATAGTCTAGTCTATAGTCTAGTCTATAGTCTAGTCGATAGTCCTAGTCTATTAGTCCTAGTCATAGTCTAGCTCTATAGTCTAGTCTATAGTCTAGTCTATAGTCTAGTCCTAAAGTCCTAGTCTATGAATCTAGTCCTAGTCTAGTCTATAGTCAGTCTATATGTCCTAGTCTATAGGCTAGTCTATAGTCCTAGTCTATAGCATAGTCTAGTCTATAGCATAGTCTAGTCTATAGCATAGTCTAGTCTATAGTCTAGTCTATAGTCTAGTCTATAGTCTAGTCTATAGCATAGTCTAGTCTATAGTCTAGTGTATAGTCTAGTCTATAATCTAGTCTATAGTCTAGTCTATAGTCTAGTCTATAGTCTAGTCTATAGCATAGTCTATAGCATAGTCTAGTCTATAGTCTAGTGTATAGTCTAGTCTATAGTCTAGTCTATAGTCTAGTCTATAGTCTAGTCTATAGTCTAGTCTATAGTCTAGTCTATAGTCTAGTCTATAGTCTAGTCTATAGTCTAGTCTATAGTCTAGTCTATAGTCTCGTCTATAGTCTAGTCTATAGTCTAGTCTATAGTCTAGTCTATAGTCTAGTCTATAGTCTAGTCTATAGTCTAGTCTATAGTCTAGTCTATAGTCTAGTCTATAGTCTAGTCTATAGTCTAGTCTATAGTCTAGTCTATAGTCTAGTCTATAGTCTAGTCTATAGTCTAGTCTATAGTCTAGTCTATAGTCTAGTCTATAGTCTAGTCTATAGTCTAGTCTATAGTCTAGTCTATAGTCTAGTCTATAGTCTAGTCTATAGTCTAGTCTATAGTCTAGTCTATAGTCTAGTCTATAGTCTAGTCTATAGTCTAGTCTATAGTCTAGTCTATAGTCTAGTCTATAGTCTAGTCTATAGTCTAGTCTATAGTCTAGTCTATAGTCTAGTCTATAGTCTAGTCTATAGTCTAGTCTATAGTCTAGTCTATAGTCTAGTCTATAGTCTAGTCTATAGTCTAGTCTATAGTCTAGTCTATAGTCTAGTCTATAGTCTAGTCTATAGTCTAGTCTATAGTCTAGTCTATAGTCTAGTCTATAGTCTAGTCTATAGTCTAGTCTATAGTCTAGTCTATAGTCTAGTCTATAGTCTAGTCTATAGTCTATTCTATAGTCTAGTCTATAGTCTAGTCTATAGTCTAGTCTATAGTCTAGTCTATAGTCTAGTCTATAGTCTAGTCTATAGTCTAGTCTATAGTCTAGTCTATAGTCTAGCTATAGTCTAGTCTATAGTCTAGTCTATAGTAGTCTATAGTCTAGTTATGGTCTAGTCTATAGTCTAGTCTATAGTCTAGTCTATAGTCTAGTCTATAGTCTAGTCTATAGTCTAGTCTATAGTCTAGTCTATAGTCTAGTCTATAGTCTAGTCTATAGTCTAGTCTATAGTCTAGTCTATAGTCTAGTCTATAGTCTAGTCTATAGTCTAGTCTATAGTCTAGTCTATAGTCTAGTCTATAGTCTAGTCTATAGTCTAGTCTATAGTCTAGTCTAAGTCATAGTCTAGTCTATAGTCTAGTCTATAGTCTAGTCTATAGTCTAGTCTATAGTCTAGTCTATAGTCAAGTCTATAGTCTAGTCTATAGTCTAGTCTCTAGTCTAGTCTATAGTCTAGTCTATAGTCTAGTCTATAGTCTAGTCTATAGTCTAGTCTAGTCTAGTCTATAGTCTATAGTATATAGGTCTAGTCCATCGTCTAGTCTATAGTCTAGCTCATAGTCTAGTCCATAGTCTAGTCCTATAGTCTAGTCTATAGTCTAGTCTATAGTCTAGTCTATAGTCTAGTCTATAGTCTAGTCTATAGTCTAGTCTATAGTCTTAGTCTATAGTCTAGTCTATAGTCTAGTCTATAGTCTAGTCTATAGTCTAGTCTATAGTCTAGTCTATAGTCTAGTCTATAGTCTAGTCTATAGTCTAGTCTATAGTCTAGTCTATAGTCTAGTCTATAGTCTAGTCTATAGTCTAGTCTATAGTCTAGTCTATAGGTCTAGTCTATAGTCTAGTCTAAGGTCTAGTCTATAGTCTAGTCTATAGTCTAGTCTATAGTCTAGTCTATAGTCTAGTCTATAGTCTAGTCTATAGTCTAGTCTATAGTCTAGTCATAGTCTAGTCTATAGTCTAGTCTATAGTCTAGGTCTATAGTCTAGTCTATAGTCTAGTCTATAGTCTAGTCTATAGTCTCATAGTCTAGTATATAGTCTAGTCTATAGTCTAGTATATAGTCTAGTATATAGTCTAGTCTAGTCTAGTCTAAAGTCCAGTCTATAGTCTAGTCTATAGTCTAGTCTATAGTCTAGTCTATAGACTGGTCTATAGTCCAATCCATAGTCTAGTCTATAGTCTAGTCTGTAGTCTAGTCTATAATCTAGTCTATAGTCTAGTCTATAGACTAGTCTATAGTCCAGTCCATAGTCTAGTCTATAGACTAGTCTATAGTCCAGTCCATAGTCTAGTCCATAGTATATTCTATAGTCTAGCTTATACGTAGTACTATTTTAAAATTGCGATTTTCCATGCCTGGTATAATTTTGTTGTTGTAGTTGTCTCCTTCACATCAATAATTACATTTTATAATTTTTGCTTCTAACAATTTTGGTAAATTTTACATATTTATTAAATTGTCTAAAACTTTTTTCATAAATATTTTATTACATACTTATTAACAATCAATTAACATTTAGGCTTAATTTAAACAGTACCGTTAACCCTAAACAACCAAACACTTTAGAAATATTAAGAAAAGTAATGAAATGAAAGAATAACAAAAAGCATCAATCAATTATTGCAGTTGTTGTTATTGTTATTTGCAATTTGCTCTCTAAAAAGGAGTACTACTAATAACAACAACAAAGACAATTTTGATAAGCATTTGTTGCTTTATTTGTCTTCTTCTTTAGTTTTCTATAAAATTCTAAAGTGTTCGGTTGTTTTGTGTTCATAGTAATGTTTAAATAAAACTATAGAGTTAATTAATTGTTAATATTTAAATATTATTGATGAAAATTGTTTATAAATACCGTTATGTTAAAGTGTTTATAAAAAAGTTTTAAATTATTAATATAAAAAAGTGTTTTACAATTTGCCGAAAATCCAATGCAATTTTGTTAAGCCGAACGCCGGTCGTTCATGTTTAAATTAATCAACAGCGTCGATTAATTGTTAATAATTAAATATTTTTGTTGAAAATTGTTTATAAATACCGTTATTGAAAAATGTTTTGTAAAAAAGTGTTAAATTATTGATATAAAAAAAGTGTTTTAAAATTTGCCAAATATGCAATGCAATTTCGTTAAGCCGAGCGCTGGTCGGTGATTTTTTTGTCGGGCCTTTCGTTTTGTGAAGTTAGGAGGAGTAAGCTTGAAACAATGGTGGTATGTAGTGGAAAAATTTGGAAAGAAAAGCTGCGAAAAATTATGAAAAAAAGTTAAAAAAAAGAGTTGGTGGTAAATATGTATGTAAATATGTTGACACGTGTTGCAAAATGGAGATATTGTTTTTGTATGCAAGAAAATACAAGCGGGAGTATAACGTTAGTTGAACAACAAAAGAAAAAGGTGAGTGATTTTAAATAACTAGTACATATTGTTTTTGTTTTTTTTTTATTAAATTTACTTTTTTCTTATATTAAATTTGACTATAATAAGTCAATGGTCTTCGCTAAAGAACAATCTATAATCCTGACTATTGAACAGTCCATATTCTTCAGTCTAGAGCAGCCTATAGTAGTTAATATAGAGCAGTCTATAGTCTTGACTATAGAGCAATGTTAAGTCTAGACTATAGAACAGTCTATAGTCTTGACCATAAAGACTATCTTATGGTCCTATAGTCTTGACTATAGGAAAGTCTATAGTCTGGACTATAGAACAGTCTATAGTCTGGACTATAGAACAGTGTATAGTCTTGCCTATAGAACAGTCTGCAATCTTGACTATAGAACAGTCTATAGTCTTAACTTTAGAACAGTCTATAGTCTCGACTATAGAACAGTCTATAGTCTTGCCTATAGGAAAGTCTATACTCTTGACTTTAGAACAGTCTATAGTCTTGACTATAGAACAGTCTATAGTCTCGACTATAGAACAGTCTATAGTCTTGCCTATAGGAAAGTCTATACTCTTGACTTTAGAACAGTCTATAGTCTTGACTATAGAACAGTCTATAGTCTTGACTATAGAACAGTCTATAGTCTTGACTGTAGAACAGTCTATAGTCTTGACTATAGAACAGTCTATAGTCTTGACTATAGAACAGTCTATAGTCTTGACTATAGAACAGTCTATAGTCTTGACTATAGAAGAGTCTATAGTCTTGACTATAGAACAGTCTATAGTCTCGACTATAGAACAGTCTATAGTCTTGACTATAGGAAAGTCTATAGTCTTGACTTTAGAACAGTCTATAGTCTTGACTATTGAACAGTATATAGTCTATAGAACAGTCTATAGTCTTGACTATAGAACAGTCTATAGTCTTGACTATTGAACAGTATATAGTCTATAGAACAGTCTATAGTCTATAGAACAGTCTATAGTCTTGACTATAGAACAGTCTATAGTCTTAACTTTAGAACAGTCTATAGTATTGAATATTGAACAGTATATAGTCTTGACAATAGAACAGTCTATAGTCTTGACAATAGAACAGTCTATAGTCTTGACTATAGAACAGTCTATAGTCTTGACTATAGAACAATCTATAGTCTCGACTATAGAACACTCTATATTCTTGACTATGGGAAAGTCTATAGTCTTGACTTTAGAACAGTCCATAGTCTAGTCTATAGTCTGGTCTATAGTCTAGTCTACAGTCTATAATTGGTCTATAATCTAGTCTATAGTTTAAAGTTTTATTTTTAAAATTTTCTTAATTTGAAGAATATTTTTTTAACTCTTAATAGCAAATTAGTGTGTTTTTTGCTTTTATTTTATATAGTTTTTGTCTTTATCATTTAACAAACATTTAAGTAGTTTGTTTAACACCATTTTTGGTCAAAAACATTTGAAAGTTGTTAATCATGCGCACTAAAAAGGCTTCCTTTGAAAGAGACAAAAACAAAAACTTGAGCAAATTTTGACAAGTAAATTTCAAACAAACAGTTTAAATTTATAATTTAAAGAAAAAATAATTTAAAAGTTAAAACAAAACTAGGCCAAATCAATAGATGAAAAAAAATTTAAAAAAAAATTTAATAAAATTGTTAATTTTTTAAAATTTTCTAAAAACTTTTGAGTTTTTAAAAATTTTCTGAAAAAATATTGGAAAACCAGAAGAATACTTACTTTTGTTTAAGAAATCCTTTAAAATTCGGGTGTTTTTGTTATAAATGTCCAATTATTTGGTAGTTTTGTTGAAAAGCTTAAAATTTTTTAGAAATTTTTTAAAAATTTCAAAAATTTTTGTTGAAATATTGAAATTGCCGCCAAATTGTTGTTGTTTTTAGTTTATTTTGTTTACAAATTTCATAAAAACTAAAGAATTTTATACAATTTCTATAATTTTATTCAATATCATTAAATTTCAATATTTTTTTCTAGTTTTAGAGGATTTTGTTTAAAATTTTTTTTATTCTTGTAGTTTTTCACAAATTTGTATGGAAACTTTTGTGGTTGAAGGAAATTTTATTTAATTTTTTTTTTACAATTCTGGTAGAACTTGATAAAATTTCTTTAATTATTAAAAAATTTTCAAATTTTTTAAAGTTTTTCCAAAATTTTTAAACAAAAATTTTGTAGTTTTTAATGATTTTAGAACATTTTATTTAAAAAGTTTTTAATTTTTCATAAATTTATGCAATTTATTTTATTGTATAATAAGTCTTTTAATTTTTATCGGCTTTTTACACAATTTTAATTCAAAAATTTATAATTTAAAAAAAAAATTACTTGTTATTGTTAAGTTTTTCTTTTAGAACAATTAACTATGATTTTTACAATATTTTACACTATTTTTATAATATTTTCACTTTTTAAACAATTTTTTTTTACAATTTTGTAAAGTTTTGTTTTAAATTTTTATTATTTTTTCAAAAATCTTAAATTTTCAATGGATTTTCATATTTTATTTCAAAATTTCATTGAATTTCAATATTCTCATGCCTTTTCTTTAAAATGTTAATGATTCCGTCACAAACTTCTGCAAACTGAAATGAAATTACAATATTTTAATAAAATGTATAGTTTGATATATAGTTTAGTCTAGAAGAGTCTATTCTATAGCCAAGTCTATAGTCTGTTTTATAGACTAGTCTATAGTATAGTCTATATTGTAGTCTATAGTCATAAAAATTTTTCTTTTGTAAAGAAATTCTAAAAATCTCCACATTTATCGTTCCTTTCCATGTTTTAAACCGGCACTTTGATAAAAATGGCCAAAGATTTGAGATTTCCAGCTAAGAATTATAGATTCCCATTAAAATTTTACAAAATTTCAGAATTCTCAAAGATTCATGTTGATCAAAGACAGAAATGCTGTCGATAACATTACACTTTCATAAAAATTTCTGTTTTGTAAAGAAATTTCGCAAAAATCTATTCAGTATCAAGTCTTTTAAAGCTTCCTGCCGAATACTTGTCAAAAAACGGCCAAAGATTATAGGTTTCCTTTAAAATGTAGCAAAATTTTTATAGTTTTTCAAGAAATTTCATCAATATAAACAAAATTTTCCTTAAATCTACAAAATTTTGAGACTTTCCAATCTTCCTGCCGGCATCTGGTCGATATTAAATCAAGACTTCAGATTTGCCACACAATTTTTAAAAATTCTTTAACTTTTGTAAGTTTTTTTTATAAAATCTTGTTAATAATTTATAAATTAAAGATTTCTTTTATTTTAACCTTATTTTACAGATTTCATTAAATTTTTCTTAAAATCATTCAGAATTTTTATAAGATTTCTTAAAATTTCTTTAAGATTTATTAAAATTTTCACTTCTATTTACTTTTTCCTTAGGTTGACATTAGCTTTGAAGTAAATTCTTTCTCTTTTAACCGGCTTTTTTCTTTGCTTTTAATTAATTTATAATAAACTTTAAAATTTATTGATTTCTTTTCTCCCCCAATAACTGGAGAATTTTCTTTACAATTTCTTTTTATTAATATTTTATTTCTCTTTTATTTTACGCACTTCCGTTATTTTGTTTTTGCTGCTGTTGTTTTCATTTCATAAAAACAAGGAATTAAAACAACAAAATCAAGACATTTTTTTGCTACACACATTTACTAAATATTTTGTTTTTGCATTTAATTTTGTTGTGTTTTTTTTTTCGCTGCCAGTATTTTGTTCCGTTTGTTGTTGTTTTATTTTATGTTGTGTTTACACTACGAGAACACTGCCGTTTCGTTCAACCGACCGTATAAACGAGGTGTTTGTTGTTTAGCTTCACGTTAAAAACTGATCGTTATTATCTTTCTCTTTTCGTTTACACAGCCGAAAAATACAACAACAATAAGAAATCAGGTCCTCTAGTTTAAGATGTTAATAATGATGTTGTTATTGTTGTTTTTTTTATGCTTGTTGCTTCAAACATATTTTCTAATGTTGTTGTTGTTTTTTAATTGAGTGTTTTATCTTTTTTTCCCAACACAGAGATGGAAGCACTCAACTAATATAACATTTCTAAACAAAGCATTAAACAGTTGAACTAATTTAAAAGAAGAAGTTGTTATTAGATTTTTGTTAATTACTTTTTATATAGTCTAGTCTATAGTCTAGTCTATAGTCTAGTCTATAGTCTAGTCTATAGTCTAGTCTATAGTCTAGTCTATAGTCTAGTCTATAGTCTAGTCTATAGTCTAGTCTATAGTCTAGTCTAGTCTATAGTCTAGTCTAGTCTATAGTCTAGTCTATAGTCTAGTCTATAGTCTAGTCTATAGTCTAGTCTATAGTCTAGTCTAGTCTATAGTCTAGTCTAGTCTAGTCTATAGTCTAGTCTATCGTCTAGTCTAGTCTAGTCTAGTCTATAGACTAGGTTAGTTTAGTCTAAAGTCTATAGTCTTTTCTATAGTCTAGTCTATAGTCTAGTCTATAGTCTAGTCTATAGTCTAGTCTATAGTCTAGTCTATAGTCTAGTCTATAGTCTAGCCTATATTCTAGTCTAGTCTATAGTCTAGTCTAGTCTATAGTCAAGTCTATAGTCTAGTCTATAGTCTAGTCTATAGTCTAGTCTATAGTCTAGTCTATAGTCTAATCTATAGTCTAGTCTATAGTCTAGTCTATAGTCTAGTCTATAGTCTAGTCTATAGTCTAGTCTATAGTCTAGTCTATAGTCTAGTCTATAGTCTAGTCTATAGTCTAGTCTATAGTCTAGTCTATAGTCTAGCCTATATTCTAGTCTAGTCTATAGTCTAGTCTATTCTATAGTCTAGTCTATAGTCAACTCTTAAGTTTAGTCTATAGTCTAGTCTATAGTCTAGTCTATAGTCTAGTCTATAGTCTAGTCTATAGTCTAGTCTAGAGTCTAGTCTATAGTCTAGTCTATAGTCTAGTCTATAGTCTAGTCTATAGTCTAGTCTATAGTCTAGTCTATAGTCTAGTCTATAGTCTAGTCTATATCTAGTCTATAGTCTAGTCTATAGTCTAGTCTATAGTCTAGTCTATAGTCTAGTCTATAGTCTATAGTCTAGTCTATAGTAGTCTATAGTCTAGTCTATAGTCTAGTCTATAGTCTAGTCTATAGTCTAGTCTAGTCTAGTCTATATAGTCTAGTCTATAGTCTAGTCTAGTCTAGTCTAGTCTAGTCTAGTCTATAGTCTAGTCTATAGTCTAGTCTATAGTCTAGTCTATAGTCTAGTCTATAGTCTAGTCTATAGTCTAGTCTATAGTCTAGTCTATAGTCTAGTCTATAGTCTAGTCTATAGTCTAGTCTATAGTCTAGTCTATAGTCTAGTCTATAGTCTAGTCTATAGTCTAGTCTATAGTCTAGTCTAGTCTAGTCTATAGTCTAGTCTATAGTCTAGTCTATAGTCTAGTCTATAGTCTAGTCTATAGTCTAGTCTATAGTCTAGTCTATAGTCTAGTCTATAGTCTAGTCTATAGTCTAGTCTATAGTCTAGTCTATAGTCTAGTCTATAGTCTAGTCTATAGTCTAGTCTATAGTCTAGTCTATAGTCTAGTCTATAGTCTAGTCTATAGTCTAGTCTATAGTCTAGTCTATAGTCTAGTCTATAGTCTAGTCTATAGTCTAGTCTATAGTCTAGTCTGTAGTCTAGTCTATAGTCTAGTCTACAGTCTATAGTCTAGTCTACAGTCTAGTCTATAGTCTAGTCTATAGTCTAGTCTATAGTCTAGTCTATAGTCTAGTCTATAGTCTAGTCTATAGTCTAGTCTATAGTCTAGTCTATAGTCTAGTCTATAGTCTAGTCTATAGTCTAGTCTATAGTCTAGTCTATAGTCTAGTCTATAGTCTAGTCTATAGTCTAGTCTATAGTCCAGTCTATAGTCTAGTCTATAGTCTAGTCTATAGTCTAGTCTATAGTCTAGTCTATAGTCTAGTCTATAGTCTAGTCTATAGTCTATTCTATAGTCTAGTCTATAGTCTAGTCTATAGTCTAGTCTATAGTCTAGTCTATAGTCTAGTTATAGTCTAGTCTATAGTCTAGTCTAGTCTAGTCTATAGTCTAGTCTATAGTCTAGTCTATAGTCTAGTCTATAGTCTAGTCTATAGTCTAGTCTATAGTCTAGTCTATAGTCTAGTCTATAGTCTAGTCTATAGTCTAGTCTATAGTCTAGTCTATAGTCTAGTCTATAGTCTAGTCTATAGTCTAGTCTATAGTCTAGTCTATAGTCTAGTCTATAGTCTAGTCTATAGTCTAGTCTATAGTCTAGTCTATAGTCTAGTCTATAGTAGTCTATAGTCTAGTCTATAGTCTAGTCTATAGTCTAGTCTATAGTCTTGTTTATAGTCTGATCTATAGTCTAGTCTATAGTCAAGTTTATAGTCTGGTCTATAGTCTAGTATATGTCTAGTCTATAGTCTAGTCTATAGTCTAGTCTATAGTCTAGTCTATAGTCTAGTCTATAGTCTAGTCTATAGTCTAGTCTATAGTCTAGTCTATAGTAGTAGTCTATAGTCTAGTCTATAGTCTAGTCTATAGTCTAGTCTATAGTCTAGTCTATAGTCTAGTCTATAGTCTAGTCTATAGTCAGTCATAGTCTAGTCTATAGTCTAGTCTATAGTCTAGTCTATAGTCTAGTCTATAGTCTAGTCTATAGTCTAGTCTATAGTCTAGTCTATAGTCTGGTCTATAGTCTAGTCTATAGTCTAGTCTATAGTCTAGTCTATAGTCTAGTCTATAGTCTAGTCTATAGTCTAGTCTATAGTCTAGTCTATAGTCTAGTCTATAGTCTAGTCTATAGTCTAGTCTATAGTCTAGTCTATAGTCTAGTCTATAGTCTAGTCTAGTCTAGTCTAGTCTATAGTCTAGTATAGTCGTCTATAGTCTAGTCTATAGTCTAGTCTATAGTCTAGTCTAGTCTAGTCTATAGTCTAGTCTATAGTCTAGTCTATAGTCTAGTCTATAGTCTAGTCTATAGTCTAGTCTATAGTCTAGTCTATAGTCTAGTCTATAGTCTAGTCTATAGTCTAGTCTATAGTCTAGTCTATAGTCTAGTCTATAGTCTAGTCTATAGTCTAGTCTATAGTCTAGTCTATAGTCTAGTCTATAGTCTAGTCTATAGTCTAGTCTATAGTCTAGTCTATAGTCTAGTCTATAGTCTAGTCTATAGTCTAGTCTATAGTCTAGTCTATAGTCTAGTCTATAGTCTAGTCTATAGTCTAGTCTATAGTCTAGTCTATAGTCTAGTCTATAGTCTAGTCTATAGTCTAGTCTATAGTCTAGTCTATAGTCTAGTCTATAGTCTAGTCTATAGTCTAGTCGATAGTCTAGTCTATAGTCTGATCTATAGTCTAGTCTATAGTCTAGTTTATAGTCTGGTCTATAGTCTAGTATATAGTCTAGTCTATAGTCTAGTCTATAGTCTAGTCTATAGTCTAGTCTATAGTCTAGTCTATAGTCTAGTCTATAGTCTAGTCTATAGTCTAGTCTATAGTCTAGTCTATAGTCTAGTCTATAGTCTAGTCTATAGTCTATAGTCTATAGTCTATAGTCTAGTCTATAGTCTAGTCTCTAGTCTAGTCTATAGTCTAGTCTATAGTCTAGAGCATATTACTATGTATTTAATTTTTAAATTTTCCATTTCTGTTTTGCAACATCTTTTTTTTATATATGAAAAAAATTCATTCATAATTTAATGATTAAATTTTTAAAACACGCTCTTACACTCATACCAATACTTTTCAGAGAGTGAGAGAGAGGTAGCTGGTAAAATAACAGGGCTGGTAAAAGCTTTACTATATGTAAAAATCAAATATATTAGTTATTTTAAAAAAATTTTCTATAGATTTTGTTAACTTTAGAATTTATGTTATTAAGAGAATAAAGCGAAAAATCATTACAGTTAATTTCTTTTTAGAAAAAAATTGTTTAAACTAGTTTTCAACTTAATTAACTTAACAACTTACCCAAGCCTGTACTTTATTACAGTGTTTTTTTTTTTTTTTATTTACACATTCTTTCTCAATCACTCAAATTCTGGCTCTCTTTAAGATTATTTTTCTTTCAACTCAACTTAAAATTGTTTTTGTGATTTGTTGTTTTCATTAATATGTCTCATTGTAATGAAGTTTGTATGTAGGTGTGTTCTTTCTGTTTTTGTTTTACTTACCTTACATATCTTCTTCTGTAGTGTTTTATGGCTGTCTTTTTCTTTTCATTCTTTTTGTTATTGATCTTATTTCTAAAGTCTTTTTTAAACATCTTTATTCTCTTATTCTGGAATGATAACAAAAATCGTTATTGTATTATTCATTTTTTATTCTTTAACTAACGCTTTTGTTTTTGTTTATTCCTAGTTTGTTGTTGTGTTTCTATGTGTTTTCAGGAGTTGTTCTTGTCAGAATTTACAGAACTTATACAAGAAGAAAAACGTCACGATACACCACAAAACCTCTAAATTGGCAACAGTGAGCAAGTGTAGTTTGGAAGTTCCAAGTTGGAAATGATTAATGGCCCCAAATTAGACCATAGTTCAGACCATAAGCTAGCCTGAAGTCTATAGTCTAGTCTATAGTTTAGTCTTTAGTCTAGTCTATACTCTAGACTATATACTAGACTATAGACTAGACTGTAGACTATACTGTAGACTAGACTATAGACTAGACTATAGACTAGACTATAGACTAGACTATAGACTGGACTATAGACTAGACTATAGACTAGACTATAGACTAGACTATAGACTAGACTATAGACTAGACTATAGACTAGACTATAGACTAGACTATAGACTAGACTATAGACTAGACTATAGACTAGACTATAGACTAGACTATAGACTAGACTATAGACCTAGACTATAGACTAGACTATAGACTAGACTATAGACTAGACTATAGACTAGACTATAGACTAGACTATAGACTAGACTATAGACTAGACTATAGACTAGACTATAGACTAGACTATAGACTAGACTATAGACTAGACTATAGACTAGACTATAGACTATTGACTAGACTAATAGACTAAGACTATAGACTAGACTATAGACTAGACTATAGACTAGACTATAGACTAGACTATAGACTAGACTATAGACTAGACTATAGACTAGACTATAGACTAGACTATAGACTAGACTATAGACTAGACCATAGACTAGACTATAGACTAGACTAGACTATAGACTAGACTATGACTAGACTATAGACTAGACTATAGACTAGACTATAGACTAGAGTATAGACTAGAGTATAGACTAGAGTATAGACTAGACTATAGACTAGACTATAGACTAGACTATAGACTAGACTATAGACTAGACTATAGACTAGACTATAGACTAGACTATAGACTAGACTATAGACTAGACTATAGACTAGACTAGACTAGACTATAGACTAGACTATAGACTAGACTATAGACTAGACTATAGACTAGAGTATAGACTAGAGTATAGACTAGAGTATAGACTATAGACTAGACTATAGACTAGACTATAGACTAGAGTATAGACTAGAGTATAGACTAGACTATAGACTAGACTAGACTATAGACTAGACTATAGGCTAGACTATAGACTAGACTATAGACTAGACTATAGACTAGACTATAGACTAGACTATAGACTAGACTATAGACTAGACTATAGACTAGACTATAGACTAGACTATAGACTAGACTATAGACTAGACTATAGACTAGACTATAGACTAGACTATAGACTAGACTATAGACTAGACTATAGACTAGACTATAGACTAGACTATAGACTGACTATAGACTAGACTATAGACTAGACTATAGACTAGACTATAGACTAGACTATAGACTAGACTATAGACTAGACTATAGACTAGACTATAGACTAGACTATAGACTAGACTATAGACTAGACTATAGACTAGACTATAGACTAGACTATAGACTAGACTATAGATTAGACTATAGACTAGACTATAGACTACTATAGACTAGACTATAGACTAGACCATAGACTAGACTAGACTATAGACTAGACTATAGACTAGACTATAGACTAGACTATAGACTAGACTATAGACTAGACTATAGACTAGACTATAGACTAGACTATAGACTAGACTATAGACTAGACTATAGACTAGACTATAGACTAGACTATAGACTAGACTATAGACTAGACTATAGACTAGACTATAGACTAGACTATAGACTAGACTATAGACTAGACTAGACTAGACTATAGACTAGACTATAGACTAGACTATAGACTAGACTATAGACTAGACTATAGACTAGACTATAGACTAGACTATAGACTAGACTATAGACTAGACTAGACTAGACTATAGGCTAGACTATAGACTAGACTATAGACTAGACTATAGACTAGACTATAGACTAGACTATAGACTAGACTATAGACTAGACTAGACTATAGACTAGACTAGACTAGACTATAGACTAGACTATAGGCTAGACTATAGACTAGACTATAGACTAGACTATAGACTAGACTATAGACTAGACTATAGACTAGACTATAGACTAGACTATAGACTAGACTATAGACTAGACTATAGACTAGACTATAGACTAGACTATAGACTAGACTATAGACTAGACTATAGACTAGACTATAGACTAGACTATAGACTAGACTATAGACTATAGACTAGACTAGACTAGACTATAGACTAGACTATAGACTAGACTATAGACTAGACTATAGACTAGACTATAGACTAGACTATAGACTAGACTATAGACTAGACTATAGACTAGACTATAGACTAGACTATAGACTAGACTATAGACTAGACTATAGACTAGACTATAGACTAGACTATAGACTAGACTATAGACTAGACTATAGACTAGACTATAGACTAGACTATAGACTAGACTATAGACTAGACTATAGACTAGACTATAGACTAGACTATAGACTAGACTATAGACTAGACTAATATAGACTAGACTATAGACTAGACTATAGACTAGACTATAGACTATAGTCTATAGTCTAAGTATTCTATAGTCCATTATATAGTCTTTTTATTGTCATCATAAACTGTCTAGTCTGTTTCCTGGACCATTCTAGTCTAGTCTATTTTACAATTTTCCCTTTAGCGTATTATATAGTATATTTTAAAGCCTATTATATTGTCTTGGCTTTGGTCGAGTAATCAGCTTAGTCCTGTGAAAAAAATGTTTTATTTTTGCTTAAATCATTTCGATTTAATTTAATAGTTTTTTTTAAATATATTAAAGAAAAAATATTTTATATTAGAAACTGAAACATCCTTTTCAATCCTTTTTATCAATCTTGACAATAATTTCCAATTGCGCCGTGATTTGTTGGGTAAAGGTAAAGATAACCTTATAATATCCAATTTTCATATGTGATGGCATATTTTCATTCGATATAACACAATCATCGAATTCTACCACACGTTTTGTTACGACACCATCAAATTCAAGATCGGGGGCATTTGACGAACATTGCAATAAACTTTCCATCAGCATATCCTTGTATAGAGTCTTTATAAATTGCGGCAAAGGTTGTTTGGGTACATTAAAAGGAGAACGTACATAATCCATGCTAGTATAACTATAGTAGACATCGGTATATACTATAGTACCATTATTTAGATCCTCGAATATGTTTAAATTGCCTGAGAATGCAAAAAGGCCACGTGAAACGCGTTTAACATATAAATCACCATTTAATATCTCGGGGTTTTCGGAGTCCAGCTTAAGCGAGAGTAACTCATAAGTCCAGTCGGTCTTTATAGAAGAAGTGTATACAAAATAAGAAGGATTTTAAGAAATCCAGCTACTATTTCAAAAAAAACCATACCTCACATTTTGCTTGACGACAGGAACCTATTATTAGTAGCAGGATTTTAAATATAATGAATTGCTTAAGAAAGTAACACATTTCAATTTAAAATTTAATTGACTTTTAGTTAAAAATGTTTATAAATTTCAGTTTTTATATAAATTATTTTTGAAAAAAAAATTAAAATTTTATGCTAACTTTATTTACATTTATCTAGATAAAAATTTAATTATTACTTAAAAGTATTAATTAAAAAAATTTTTAACAAGTTTTTTTTTTCAAAACATAGTAAAACGAATTGCAATAAACATGTTTTAAGATTTTACAAATATTAATTTAAAAACAATTATAGTGAAATCAAAAACGTCATTGTCCAAAAGTAGATAAATTTGAAACATTGTAGTAAAACATTAGTAAACATTATAGTATATAGCATGGGTTATATTTTTGATCCTGCTCTATTCTATAATTGTAAAAATAGTCTAGTTTATATATTTTTTATATTCTAGTCTTGAATATAGACTAGTTTATGGACTACTCAATAGTTTCTAAAGCGATGTCGATAGTCTACTTTGTAGTATAATCTTTATTCCAATCTATAGTCTGGTTCATAGTCTTTAGCCCAGTCTACAGTCTAGGTCCAGCATATAGTCTATAGTTCATTCTATGGTCTAATTTATAGTTAATTTAATAGTATAGTCTATAACCTAGTCCACAGTCAACCATCTAGTCTAGTTTATAGTCCAGCCTAGACTATAGTCTGGCCTAGACTATAGTCCAGTATGTTGTTTATTCTATAGACAAGTCTCTGGTTTAGTATTTAATTTAGTCTTTTAGTCTAGTCTGTACACTAGTTATAGTCTCGTCTGTCAAGTCTATAATCTAGTACACAACCTATAGTGTAGTCTATAGTGTAGTCTATTCTACGGACTAGCCTAATCTTTAGCATTTCTAGTATATATATAGTATAGTCTATAGTCCAGACTATAGTCTAGTATATAGTCTAGTCTATGGTCTAGTCTATTGTCTAGTATATAGTCTAGTATATAGTCTAGTCTATAGTCTAGTCTATAGTCTAGTATATAGTCTAGTCTATAGTCTAGTCTATAGTCTAGTCTATAGTCTAGTCTATAGTCTAGTCTATAGTCTAGTATATAGTCTAGTCTATAGTCTAGTCTATAGTCTAGTCTATAGTCTAGTCTATAGTCTAGTCTATAGTCTAGTCTATAGTCTAGTCTATAGTCTAGTCTATAGTCTAGTCTATAGTCTAGTCTATAGTCTAGTCTATAGTCTAGTCTATAGTCTAGTCTATAGTCTAGTCTATAGTTAGTCTATATAGTATAGTCTATAGTCTAGTCTATAGTCTAGTCTATAGTATAGTCTAGTCTATAGTATAGTCTAGTCTATAGTATAGTCTAGTCTATAGTATAGTCTATAGTCTAGTCTATAGTCTAGTCTATAGTATAGTCTAGTCTATAGTCTAGTCTATAGTCTAGTCTATAGTCTAGTCTATAGTCTAGTCTATAGTCTAGTCTATAGTCTAGTCTATAGTCTAGTCTATAGTCTAGTCTAGTAGTTAGTCTAGTCTATAGTCTAGTCTATAGTATAGTCTATAGTCTAGTCTATAGTCTAGTCTATAGTCTAGTCTATAGTCTAGTCTATAGTCTAGTCTATAGTCTAGTCTATAGTCTAGTCTATAGTCTAGTCTATAGTCTAGTCTATAGTCTAGTCTATAGTCTAGTCTATAGTCTAGTCTAGTCTAGTCTAGTCTATAGTCTAGTCTAGTCTATAGTCTAGTCTATAGTCTAGTCTATAGTCTAGTCTATAGTCTAGTCTATAGTCTAGTCTATAGTCTAGTCTAGTCTATAGTCTAGTCTATAGTCTAGTCTATAGTCTAGTCTATAGTCTAGTCTATAGTCTAGTCTATAGTCTAGTCTATAGTCTAGTCTATAGTCTAGTCTATAGTGTAGTCTATAGTCTAGTCTATAGTCTAGTCTATAGTCTAGTCTATAGTCTAGTCTATAGTCTAGTCTATAGTCTAGTCTAGTATAGTCTATAGTAGTCTATAGTCTAGTCTATGGTCTATAGTCTAGTCTATAGTGTAGTCTATAGTCTAGTCTATAGTCTAGTCTATAGTCGTCTATAGTCTAGTCTATAGTCTAGTCTATAGTCTAGTCTATAGTCTAGTCTATAGTCTAGTCTATAGTCTAGTCTATAGTCTAGTCTATAGTCTAGTCTATAGTCTAGTCTATAGTCTAGTCTATAGTCTAGTCTATAGTCTAGTCTATAGTCTAGTCTATAGTCTAGTCTATAGTCTAGTCTATAGTCTAGTCTATAGTCTAGTCTATAGTCTAGTCTATAGTCTAGTCTATAGTCTAGTCTATAGTCTAGTCTATAGTCTAGTCTATAGTCTAGTCTATAGTCTAGTCTATAGTCTAGTCTATAGTCTAGTCTATAGTCTATAGTCTAGTCTATAGTCTAGTCTATAGTCTAGTCTATAGTCTAGTAGTCTAGTATAGTCTAGTCTATAGTATAGTCTAGTCTAGTCTATAGTCTAGTCTATAGTCTAGTCTATAGTCTAGTCTATAGTCTAGTCTATAGTCTAGTCTATAGTCTAGTCTATAGTCTAGTCTATAGTCTAGTCTATAGTCTAGTCTATAGTCTAGTCTATAGTCTAGTCTATAGTCTAGTCTATAGTCTAGTCTATAGTCTAGTCTATAGTCTAGTCTATAGTCTAGTCTATAGTCTAGTCTATAGTCTAGTCTATAGTCTAGTCTATAGTCTAGTCTATAGTCTAGTCTATAGTCTAGTCTATAGTCTAGTCTATAGGTCTAGTCTATAGTCTAGTCTATAGTCTAGTCTATAGTCTAGTCTATAGTTTAGTCTATAGTCTAGTCTATAGTCTAGTCTATAGTCTAGTCTATAGTCTAGTCTATAGTCTAGTCTATAGTCTAGTCTATAGTCTAGTCTATAGTCTAGTCTATAGTCTAGTCTATAGTCTAGCCTATAGTCTAGTCTATAGTCTAGTCTATAGTCTAGTCTATAGTCTAGTCTATAGTCTAGTCTATAGTCTAGTCTATAGTCTAGCCTATAGTCTAGTCTAGTCTATAGTCTAGCCATATTCTAGTCTATAGTCTAGTCTATAGACTAGACTATAGTCTAGTCTAGTCTATAGTCTAGCCTATATTCTAGTCTATAGTCTAGTCTATAGTCTAGTCCATAGTCTAGTCTATAGTCTAGTCTATAGTCTAGTCTATAGTCTAGTCTATAGTCTAGTCTATAGTCTAGTCTATAGTCTAGTCTATAGTCTAGTCTATAGTCTAGTCTATAGTCTAGTCTATAGTCTAGTCTATAGTCTAGTATAGTCTAGTCTATAGTCTAGTCTATAGTCTAGTCTAGTCTATAGTCTAGTCTATAGTCTAGTCTAGCCTATAGTTTATAGTTTAGACTAGACAATATTCTAAACTATAGAATACACTACAGACTAGACTGGTCTTTTGTCCAATATTCAATCCATATTCTAGATGATAGTGTAGTCTGTATTCTAGCTTGTAGTTTAGATTATAGTTAGGTCCATTATTTTAGTCTATTTAGTACAGTATAGTCTGGTTTTTGTTATTAGTCTGGTAAGTTGGTTGGTTTTGTGATTTACAAACAAATGTTATTGCCTACTGTTAGGTGTTTCAATTTTAGTTGTTTTTGTTGGTTTGAGGCTAAGCTAAAGTGCTTGGTTTTGTGTTAGGTACAAGTTCTGTTGCCTATAGTTAAGCATTATTTAAAAAGGGTGTCCTTTGAGTGTTTTCTTTAAATCTAATTATACTTTTACCTTTATTTTTCTTCGTTCCTTTGACAAATAATAAAATCGTTTTTTTTTTGATATTTAGAAAACAGTTTTTCATATATATATTTTTTTGTTGTTTTTTTCTTTCAAATAATTTTCTTTTTCTTTGATAAATTATTTAATAGAGTGTTTTAATAATTTACAATATTTTTTGTTGTTGTTTGTTGACTATTTTAGCATAAGTTTTTTTTGTAGTTATTTTAATGAATTTGTTTTTGTTTTTAGGGTTTTTTATGCATATAAATTGTAAAGAGTTGGAGCTTTTACTTGTCAAGTTTAGAAAGCTTTTTTTATTATGTTAAGTATTTGTCAAATTTGTTGTTGTTGTTTTTTGGTTAGTAGTGATAATTACAGTGTTTTGATGAAAAATAGGTGTTATTTTTGAGTGATAAAAAGGTTTTGATTTATTTTGATTTTTATTTTTTGGGGGTTTTTTATCAAAAAGGAAAAAAGCTTTTTTTTTGTTAAGTTTTATAGTGATGGCTTTTGATATTGTAAAATATTTAATAAAATTTAGTTTTTTTGTTGTTGTTGTTTTTAATGAATTTTTGGTTCTTTTGGTTTCAATTGCTGTTTTTATGTTTAAGAAAAGGAGGGTTTTTTCTTTTTTTTTTGTTTTAGTGAGTTTTTGCTTTCTTCTTGGTAGCTTTTTTTAAGCTTTTAAATTGTATAATTATTGTTTGTTTGGTTTTGTTCAGTTAAAAGTTTATCTTATGTTTTTTTGTTGTTTATAGCATATAAAAGCTTTTTTATGTTTAAAAGACAGTTAACTTTTATTTTCTTGTTTTTTTTTTTACTTATGAGCTTTTTAAGCAGTTTTTAGGCGTGTTTTTTTTTTTCATATTAATTAATTATTATTTATCTTGTTATTTACATTAAGTTTTCTTTAATTTTTTAAGTGTTTTTCTTCTAAATTATTAACAATTCCTAAACTTGTGTTTTGTTTATTTTAATTAATTTTTCTTTTACTTTTATATTCAAAACAATTCGTTTTAATAATTGCACTAATTTTTTGTTTTTTTCTTCTTTTTTTAATTTTTTTTAAGTTATAATTAAGTTTATCAGTAAGTATTTTTGTTTAAGGCTTTCTTGTGAGAATTTTTTTTGTCAATATTTAAATTATTTTTATAATTTTGTTTTTATTTTTTTTTGCCATTTTTTGATAAATTAAATGCAAATTAATTGTTATTTTTAATTCAATATGCTTTTGAATAAGTTGTTGGTTGGGTTGTTGCCTATTAAAAGCCAAATAGAGAAAAAGCTAATAAACTGCAGAGAAAGCTTAAAGAAATCTTTAAAAAAGTCTTAAAGCTTTTGAAAGCTTTTCAACTAAAACATTCAACTAAAACTCCAAAATTTCTAAAAAATACTTTCTAAAATGTTTTAAATCTTAAAATTTTTAATAAAATTTTAAATTTTTTAAATTTTCAAGAATTTCGAAATTCGATCTCAAGTTCGAATTTCAATTTAAGCCTAAAAATAACAAAATATGACTTCAAATTGCCTGCTAATATAATTCTAAATAGTTTTATAAGAATTAAGAAACAAATTGAGCAGTTTTGGTTAATTTCGAAAATTCGAACTTAAGTTCGAATCCCACTTCCTGCCTAAAAATAGCAACATTTTGTTTAAAAATGTTTAACAACATAATTCTAGAGAGTTTTCTAACCAATTTGAGACTTTTTAAGCAATTTTGACTAATTTCGAAAATTCGAACTTAAGTTCGAAAATGATTTAGAGCCACTAAAACATAAAATTTAAACTAAAACTTCATACGGAATCAGTTTTAATATATTTTAGAAACAAATTTAGACATTTTAAGAAATTTTGGCTAATTTCGAAAATTCGAACTTAAGTTCGAAAATGATTTAGAGCCACTAAAACATAAAATTTTGAATACAAATTCATGCCGAATGAGTTTTATAACATTTCTTTACTATTTTTTCAAAGTTTTGAGCAATTTTTGTTAATTTCGAAAATTCTAAGTTAAGTTCGAAAATGAGTTAAAGTTAATAAAACGATAAATTTTGCATAAAAATTGCTCAGAAATCGATTCTATTACATTTTAAACGTTTTGGCGATATTTCGGTTAATTTCGAAAATTCGAACTTAATTTCGAAAATTCGAACTTAATTTCGAAAATTCGAACTTAAGTTCAAAATTGTTTAAAACACATAATTTCAACTAAAACCGCTTGCTGTTTAAGTTTTGAATATTTTCTAGGCATTTTTTACTATTTTGCCAAATTTTATAAATTCGAAATTAAGTTCGAAACTGTTTTTTAAACGTCTAATTTGATCATTTTTTAAAAAAATTTTAAAATTATTTAATTTAATATTTCTCTTTGCAGTTTATTAGCTTAATTTTCCGTTTTTTATAGTTTTGTTTGCTTCATTAAATTTACAAATATATTTACAATATTAGTTTTAGTTTTGTTGTAATTTTAATAATTTTTTTACAAAATTAACTTAAAATTTAATATTAATATTTCATTAATTTGTTAGTTAATTATTTTGCAAGTTTATTTATAATAAGTATTTATTAATTTAGTTTGTTTTTTTTTTTAAATTTATTTAATACCATAATTTGCATTGCTTAATTTTTTTATTGTAATTTAAACCAAAATAAAGAAAATTTTAAGAAAAAAAAATTAATTTTAAAACAATTTAAAAGAAAAATTTTTCAAATTTAAATGCCAAAAAAGTTGGGGTTTTAAACAGTGTAAAACGAAGGTAAACTATAATAATCGAACTTATTGAAATTTCGGGACATTTTAAGCAATTTTTGAGAATTTCGAACTTAAGTTCGAAATTGTTTTAAAACTTCTAAAATGGATTTTTTTTTATTAGAAATACATTTCTATTACATTTTAAGAAGTTTTGTTTACATTTCTAAACATTTTCAGACAATTTTGGAAATTTCGAATATTCGAACTTAAGTTCGAAATTGATATAATGTCACCAAATGACCTTATTTTTATAGAAAATTTATAACAATCAATATCTTTAAGTAATTCTAAACGTTTTGCGTAATTTTTTGGAAATTTCGAAAATTCGAACTTAATTTCGAATTTTCAATTTTGTTTGAAAATTATGTGAACTATTCTAATTCGTTAATATGGTCATTTGGAATATAATTAATGCTTTTTGGCTTATTTTTAAAGATTTTGGGACAATATCAAAAATTCGAATTTAATTTCGAAATTTAAATTTTGTTCGAAAATGACAAAAAATTTTAATTTTCGTGAATAAAAATAGTTTTGAGAGCTTGTGTTACAAATTTAATAATTTTTGTCCATTTTTAATGATTTTGGGACAATTTCGAAAATTCGAACATAAGTTCGAAATTCCAGTTTTGTTAGAAAATCACCTATAATGTTAAAATTCCTCTATTTTATGGTCTTTTAAAACATATTTAATGATTTTTGTAAATTTTTAAAGATTTTGGGACATTTTCGAAAATTCGAACTTAATTTCGAAATTCTAATTTTGTTCGAAAATGACAAAAAATTTAAATTTTTCATGATTGAAAATATTTTTGAAAGCTTGTGTTACAAATTTAATAATTTTTGTCCATTTTTAATGATTTTGGGAAATTTCGAAAATTCGAACTTAATTTCGAAATTCCAATTTTGTTAGAAAATCACCTAAGATGTTCAAATTCATTTATTTTATAGTCTTTTAGGACATTTTTAATGATTTTCGTTAATTTTTAACAATTTTGGGACATTTTCGAAAATTCGAACTTAGGTTTGAAATTCTAATTTTGTTCGAAAATGACAAACAATTTAAATTTTTCATGATTGAAAATAATTTTGAGAACTTGTGTTACAAATTTAATAATTTTTGTCCATTTTTAATGATTCTGGGACATTTTCGAAAATTCGAACATAAGTTCGAAAATCTTATTTTGTTCGAAAATCAACTAAAATGTTCAAATTTCTTCATATTATGGTCTTTTAGGACATATTTCATGATTTTTGTCAATTTTTAATGGTTTTGGGACAATTTCGAACTTAAGTTCGAAGTTACTATTTTGTTCGAAAATCGCCTAAAATGTTCAAATTCCTTAACTTTATGGTCTTTTAGAACGTATTTAAATGATTTTTTTAGCAATTTTTAAAGATTTTGGGAAATTTCGAATATTCGAACTTAAGTTCGAAATTCTAATTTTGTTCGAAAATCGTCTATAATGTTAAAATTATTTTATTTTATGGTCTTTTAAAACATATTTAATGATTTTTGACAATTTTTAATGATTTTGGGACAATTTCGAAAATTCGAACTTAAGTTCGAAATTCCAATTCTGTGCGAAAATCAAGTAAAATTTTCAAATTCCTTTACTTTATGGTCTTTTAGAACGTACTTAATGATTTTTAGCAATTTTTAAAGATTTTGGGACATTTTCGAAAACTCAAACTTAAGTTCGAAATTTCAATTTAGTTCGAACTTTACAAAAAATTTTAAATTTCTTTTATTGTTAATGATGAGGACTTTTTTTGGGTCAAATAAAATTACTTTTGCACAATTTTTTGGAATTTCGAAAATTCGAACTTAAGTTCGAAAATTCAATTTTGTACGAAAATTACCAAAATTTTAACATTTGGTTTATATTAAGGACATTTGCAACATATTTAATGAATATTGAACAATTTTTTGGAATTTCTATAAAATTTTTATTTGAAATTTAGACAAAATTTATGTTTTACACTGTTTTTTCTTACGTTTTCAAAATTTTCTTTTAAAATATAAAAGTTTTGTTTATTTTTTTAGAAATAATAATAATCTTTTTTGCTTAAATTTATAATGAAACCTTTTGCATCATTTTAAACTTATTGTTGTTGCTATTTTATTTTATTTTATTTTATTTAAAAATTATAAAACATTTTTAAGCTAAATTGAATTAATTTTTTTATAATTTTTATCACAATTAAAGTGTTTGTTTTTGCAAATTTTTTTCACTTAACTTTTGGTCTAAAAACTAAATAATTTTTAACATAAAAAACATTACTTAATAGAAAATATTAACAATAGAGCATTTATTTTGTACTTAAAATTAATTAAATATTTTTAAAAACTTTATAAAGTTTTCAAACTAAATTAAAATTTTAAAAATTAATGTAAAAATTAAAAAAAAGTTTTAGTTGTCTTTTTTTAAAGTTTAACTATTTTGTTTTGTTTAGTGTTTATTTTGTTTTAACGATTGTCTTTTATATTTAAAATAAAAATATTTTATAAGTATAACACTAAGGAGTAATAAAAGAGGGTTAGGTGTAAAGTATTGATTAGCAAAATTAAGCTAAGAGATCAACATATTAAAAAGAGTATTAAAAAATGAGAGTTCTTTAACAAACACACAAAAAGTTTCAACTCTCAATTGCTGTCTAGCCAAAACTCTTTGCTTAGGTGTCTTTGAATACACATTAGCAAAAAACTCTCTTAGTTTCTTTCTACTGTTCTTGTATTTAAAATTAAAAAAAATCTAAACTATTTTCCTACAATTTAAACTTAATTTTTAACCAAATTTTGGGATTTTTTTTTTAATAAAAAATGTTTTTTTTTTATTTTCAACAATTTTTCTTTTTTAAATTAAATTATTTTTAGTTTAACTTGTATTCTCTTTAATATTTATAGTATTTATTGCTTATGTTTTATTTGTTTTAATTTTTTATATTTAATTATTTTTTTATATTTTTTTCAATCAAATTTTATTTTAGTTATTTTTTACTGAAAAAAAGGACGGGTGGCAACACAAGTTTTATTTCTTTTCAATACGTTTTTGTTTCTGTTAAAAATTTTATAATTTTAATTAATTTTTCTTGTTACTTTGTTTTGTTATTGGCAGTAATTGTGTATTTTTTAGCTGTTAGAGGGGAAAATTGGAAAAAAACTAAATTTGGTAAAAATAAAATTAATTTTAAGATAAAAACTGGTTAAAATTTCACAAAACATAACAAAATTAATTTGAACGAACTAGCACATAACCAGATTAAAACTAGAACAGAACTAGAACTGAACTAGAACTCAACTAGAACTGAACTAGAACTGAACTAGAACTGAACTAGAACTGAACTAGAACTGAACTAGAACTGAACTAGAACTGAACTAGAACTGAACTAGAACTGAACTAGAACAGAACTAGAACAGAACTAGAACAGAACTAGAACAGAACTAGAACAGAACTAGAACAGAACTAGAACAGAACTAGAACAGAACTAGAACAGAACTAGAACAGAACTAGAACAGAACTAGAACAGAACTAGAACAGAACTAGAACAGAACTAGAACAGAACTAGAAGAGAACTAGAACTGAACTAGAACTGAACTAGACTAGAACTGAACTAGAACAGAACTAGAACAGAACAAGAACATAACAAGAACAGAACTAGAACAGAACTAGAACAGAACTAGAACAGAACTAGAACAGAACTAGAACAGAACTAGAACAGAACTAGAACAGAACTAGAACTAGAACAGAACTAGAACAGAACTAGAACAGAACTAAAACTGAACTAGAACAGAACTAGAACAGAACTTGAACTGAACTAGAACAGAACTAGAACAGAACTTGAACAGAACTAGAACAGAACTAGAACAGAACTAGAACAGAACTAGAACAGAACTAGAACAAAACTAGAACAGAACTAGAACAGAGCTAGAACAGAACTAGAACAGAACTAGAACAGAACTAGAACAGAACAGAACAGAACTAGTAGAGAACTAGAGCAGAACTAGAACAGAACTAGAAGAGAACTAGAACTGAACTAGAACTGAACTAGACTAGAACTGAACTAGAACTGAACTAGAACAGAACTAGAACAGAACAAGAACATAACAAGAACAGAACAAGAACAGAACTAGAACAGAACTAGAACAGAACTAGAACAGAACTAGAACAGAACTAGAACAGAACTAGAACAGAACTAGAACAGAACTAGAACAGAACTAGAACAGAACTAGAACAGAACTAGAACAGAACTAAAACAGAACTAGAACAGAACTAGAACAGAACTTGAACAGAACTAGAACAGAACTAGAACAGAACTTGAACAGAACTAGAACAGAACTAGAACAGAACTAGAACAGAACTAGAACAGAACTAGAACAGAACTAGAACAGAACTAGAACAGAACTAGAACAGAACTAGAACAGAACTAGAACAGAACTAGAACAGAACTAGAACAGAACTAGAACAGAACTAGAACAGAACTAGAACAGAACTAGAACAGAACTAGAACAGAACTAGAACAGAACTAGAACAGAACTAGAACAGAACTAGAACAGAACTAGAACAGAACTAGAACAGAACTAGAACAGAACTAGAACAGAACTAGAACAGAACTAGAACAGAACTAGAACAGAACTAGAACAGAACTAGAACAGAACTAGAACAGAACTAGAACAGAACTAGAACAGAACTAGAACAGAACTAGAACAGAACTAGAACAGAACTAGAACAGAACTAGAACAGAACTAGCGCAGAACTAGAACAGAGCTGGAAGCGAACTAGAACAGAACTAGAACTAGAACAGAACTAGAACTAAAATAAAACTTTACGTTTTTATCGATATTGTACAATTTCTGTTAATTTCAAAAATTCAGAATTGAGATTTTGTTAAATTTTTCTTAAGTTTTCTTTTCTGAATTTATACTTTAAACCAGTTTTTATCTAATGTTTTTTAAGTTCCATTGTTTTTTAATTTAAAAACAAAAAATCCGTCCTAAAAAAATTATATTTTTAACAAAAGATTTCTTTGGTATTTTTAAAACTTTTCTTAATTATGTTTAAATTTTCTTGCTAATTATCACACTTAATTGGTTTTTTGTTTTCTTTTTTGGGGTTTGCAATGGCTGTATTTTTCAAAATTTATTTTATAACAATTATTAAAAAAAAAAAAAAGAAAATAGCCTTTAATTTTATTAAGTTTTTTTATGGGGGGAGTTTAACTTTTGAAATATTTAACTATTTATAACTGTAATGACTTAAAATTAATAACAAAGTTTCTAAAGGGGTTTAGGGGTTTGTTTTTAGGGTAAAGGGAAAGGTTATTTTATATCTAAATTATTAGCAAAAATTCGTAAGCAATATGCTTTTTTACTAGATCTAATAATAATTAATTTGTTCATGTTCTTATTTAAGAAAAGAAACAGCTTTTGGCAAAAAGTTTTACTATCTAGAGTTCACATTTTTTTGCAAGTGAACGCTAGAGAGCTTTTTGCCAATAACTGATTTAAGGGAGAAGGAGTAGAGAAAGAAAAATGGAATAACAATGAGCAGGAGTCTTTGTTAAAAAAGTGTATGAGTTTTGCTTAGTAAGTACGCCATTAGCTTAAGCGTTTAATTTTTTATAAAAAAAATTACATTAAATTATATAAAAAAATAAAAAGCTTTTTTTTTTTTAAACTTTAATTACTATAATAAACATGTTCGTTTTTCATTTGCTTTTCTTCATTTTAAATAAATTTAATATTATTGCTCAAAACTGCTATTGTCCGACTGATGGCGTACTAAAATTTTGGGCTAGAGAAACTCACGCTTAGAGCGTCCTCCGCCACTGCTGGTAGCACCTGTTGTTGAGCTAGTTGCTGTGGTGCTGGCAGTTGATGTCACTAGAGCACCACCTGAAGCAGCAGCAGCTGTTGTTACTACCGCCGTTGTGGCTTGTGCAGTGTTTGGTGAGGGTAGTTCCTCCTCTAGCAAACGCTGCTGTTCGGGACTTTGTAGAGCGGCACTAGTAGCAGCGGCTTGAGCATGGGTCTGCTTGGGAGGCGCCGGTGCTTTTCTGCTCTTCGAACGCCGCTTTTTAAGCATTAAAGGCCCTAGACCATTGCCACCCGTTGTCGACGTGACCATTTGCACGGGATTCAGCAGGTTGGATGAGCTAGTTGCTGCTGCAGTAGTGGCGGTTGGGCCGACCGCTACTGTCGCAGCTGCACCTGTAGACGTTGGAGCAGCGGATGCACCGGTTGCACCCACACCAGCACCACCAACTCCACCGATGGGTGGTGTGGGTGGAGCTGTGGATATTGTTATAACAGTATCGGCGGCTGGTGTGGTAGCGGTGGAATGTGTTGCCCCACCTTCTGTTGGGCGTCTACCAACTAAGCCCCCTGAGCTGCTGCCACTGGCCGCCGCCGCCGCCGACGTTGAGGTCAACGTTGTCGAGCCACATACACACATGTTGTCATCGGCCGGTGTTGTCTGGCCCGAGGAGTCTTGCTGCAAACGTTTCACCACTTCGGTGAGTAAGTCTTCAATGCGCCCAATGCGCTGCTGCATGCGTTGCAGTTCGAGACGTACATCCACTTTGAGATCCAAAACGGTGGCTATGAGATCTCGTTGAGCTAAAGTGGGTGGTTGTTCTCTTAGGCCTGTATCATAGGTATCGGAGGTGGTGGCACGCGATGAAGCCATTTCAATTTGCCGTTCACGTTCCAAGGCCAAGTTGCGTTCTTTAGTAGAGAGAGCGGTGAGCACGGTGGCGGTAGCACTGCTGCCTTCGATTACCACACGACTATCACGGCTGGGTGGTGATGAGTCCACTTCACCGCCCTCATCAATGGTGTCTTGACGTGCCAACGTGGCTTGACTGGCCTGCAGTTTGGGAGCTTTTGGAAAAACCTGTAAAGAATCATATTTTGCGTTTGGGGAGGAAGGAGGGAAAAGAAAAAGAAAGAAAAAACCATAACAGCACACACACACACGCAAGTAAATAGAAGAGAGAGAGAGAGGAAAATTAAAAGAGTAAATGAAATAGAGAGTAGAGAAAAGAAAGTAAATGGTGTGATCAGGGAAGAGGAATGAATAAAATATCAAAAGATAAAAGTAAAAGAGACGACAAAGCAAAAGAGTTATTTGAAGAAAATGAAGAGAAAGAAAAAAGCAATTAAACGAGAATTAATATAGAAGAGAGAATTATAAAATCACAAAAAAAAATTAAGAGTTAGTATGAGAGTATAGAGAAATTATATGAAATCAAATGAATATTATTAAAAAATTTAAAATTATATATACCAAAGAGAGACATCCAAGCAAAAGAGAACATATTTTTTTAAGAAGATAAACAAAAGAACGGAGTAAATATGAGAGAATAAAAAAAATAGAACAAATTAAATGGATAAAATGGATTATTGTTAAGAGATTTCAAGAATTCAAAATAATATAAGAGAGGAGAGACGTCCAAGCAAAAGAGAGCAGGAATTTATTAAGAAGTTAAACACAAGAGGAGAGCAAATATAAAAGAATAAAGAAAAATAGGAGAAATTAAATGAATTATTGTTAAGAGATGATATGAATTTCAAGCAATATAAAAAAGAGAGACGACCAAGCAAAAGAGAGCAGGAAGTTTTTAAAAAGTTAAACGTATGAGGAGAATAAATATGAGAAAATAAAGAAAAATAGGTGAAATTAAATGGATAGAAAGGATTATTATTAAGAGATGTAAAGAATTCAAAATAATATAGAAAGAAGAGACGTTCAAGCAAAAGAGAGCAGGAAAATTTAAAGGAAAACAGATGAGAAAGGTAGTTAGGAGAATAAATTTAAAGAAAGAAATGTAAAATGTGTTAATACAACATTTTAAATAAATGAATAGTTAAAAAAGAGACATAAATTAGAATAAGAGAGAAAAGAAAGAGTAGGAAGAGAGTAGAGAGAGAAAATAAAAATTATAAAGATTAAACAACACATTCAGATCCAATCACATTTTTTCCATGTTCAACACAGCGAAGAACAGTTGTAGATTTGCAAAGTCACATCAATAAGTAAGAGAGAGAGAGAGAGAGTAAGTGTTAGAGAGAGAGATTACATTTTTGTATCAATCAATCACACATCCAGGTTTAAAGTTCGATTCCACATTGAATGTTTACGTTGTTTGTTTGTTTTGTTTATTTGTTTAAAAATCCAGTTATTTAAAATAGTTTTAATTAGTATTTAAAGTTTAAGATTTGTTTGTTTATTGTGTTTGTTTTTTAAATCCAATAATTTTATTTTGTAAATGCAGGAAGGCAGGCAAAAGAGGGGGGAAAAAGTTAAATGTTTTATTATTTAAAAAATGTGCAATTTTGAGTTTGTTTTTTAAAGTTTTAATTGAAGTTTAAATGAAAATCTTAAAAAAAAATTAACTAAAATAGACAACTAAATAAAGAGACAGTTTAATAAGGACAAAAATACTTAATACAGAGTGTAAGTTTAAAGGAAATTTAAAAGGCTTTGCAAAATAAACTGTTCCCACCCTTAAAATGTTGTTATAAAAGTTAAATTTGTTCAAATGTTTACTGCATTCGAATTGGGAATTAAAAAAAACTCTTCCCACTTCATAAAAAACTGTTCTCACCCTTAAAAATGTAACACAAAAATAATAAAATCTGTAACAAAATAAAACTCTTCCCAGTTAAATGAAAACTGTTCCCATCCCTAAAACTGCTCTTAAAAGTCTAAATCTTTAGAAATTTCAATGGAATAATAATATACTTTAAAACATGAACATTTTAAAGAAAATTTCAACTCTTCCCAGTTAATAAAAAAACTGTTCCCACCTTGAAATTATACTTAAGAGGCTTAAATTTTTTAAAATTTTAAGTAATATCAAATCAAATTTAAAAAGCACTAAAAACTATATCAAAATAAAACTCTTCCCACTTAACTAAAAACTGTTCCCACCCCTAAAACTATCTTTAAAGGGCGAAATCTTTAGAAATTTCATTGGAATAATAACATACTTTAAAATATTGACATTTTAAAGAAAATTTCAACTCTTCCCAGTTAATAAAAAACTGTTCCCACTTTGAAATATAGCTTAAAAAGCAGAAATCTTTAAAAAACTCTTTAGAATACAATAAAACTAAGAAAAACTAACATTTTGAAGAAAATTTTAACTCTTCCCAGTTAATAAAAAAACTGTTCCCACTTTAAAATATAGCTTAAACAGCAGAAATATTTAAAAAACTCTTTAGATTATAATAAAACTGTAAAAAATTCAAATTTTAAAGAAAATATTAACTCTTCCCAGTTAATAAAAAAACTGTTCCCACTTTATAATATTGCTTAAACAGCAGAAATATTTTCAAATTTGTATTGAAATTAAACAAACGTTAAAAAATAAAAATTTCCAGGCTAAAATAAAACTCTTCCCACTTAAGTTAAAACTGTTCCCACTTTGTGAAATTGTTTAGAACGCTAAAATCTGACAAAATTTGCTTTGAATTCAAATAAGTGTTAAAAGAAAAATAGTTTTATATTAAAATATAACTCTTCCCACTTAAGAAATAACTGTTCCCACCTTAGAAATGTGTTGCAAATGCATACAACTTTACAAATTTTAACATGATCATAATAAGCGTTTGAAAAATTATAATCAGTAGCAAAATTAAACTCTTCCCAGTTAAGAAAAAACTCTTCCCACCTTAAAATATTGCTTAAAAGGCTTAAATTTTTCGAAATTTAAATAAACTTTGAAGAAATTATAATCTGTAACCAAATTAAACTCTTCTCAGTTAAAAGAAAAACTGTTCCCATCTTGTAATATGCCTTCAAAAGCTTAAAATGTTCTAAATTTTTAGTGATAACAAAAAAAAAAAAACCTTTAAAAATGAACCTTTTGTTATAAAAATAAAACTGTTCTCACTTATTAAAAAACTCTTCCCACTTTAAATTTTTGGCTAAAAAGCACAAATCTTGCAAAATTCTTAAAGAATATAAATAAATATTAAAAAATAAGAAGTCTCTAACAAAATAAAACTGTTCCCACTTAATCATTAACTGTTTTCATCAGTCAGCCTTTTAAATTTTCTTTAATTTGTTGACAAAACTTAACTAAACATAAAACTAAATTTAAAATAAATTTTCATTAAACAAAAAATAAATAAGACAGATTTTCAATAACTTAAAAATTACAAAATATTGTTGTTTCTATTAATAAAAATGTTGTTGTTGTTGTTTAAATATATGAATACATAAATATATATATAAAGTCAATTACTTTATTGCCTTGTCCACCATTACTACTCGAAGTACTACTCTGCCTCGCTTGGGCGGCAGTGCTTTCACGCAGACTTTCGCGGGCACTCAAACTTCTCGAAACGGCTACTTTGGCGCTAGTATCGCTAGCTGAATCGACACTTGAACTACCCAAAAGGCGTCCCCATTTGCTAGCACGTGTACTACGTGCAGATGGTGGACCAGATGAAGGTGATGGAGAGGGTGATGGGGTGGGTGCGGCAGCGGTGGTTAAAATACGGGAATCCTCGGTTAATGTTAATTTGGCAGGTAACTTCTTTAAAGGGTTGTCACACATATCAAAAATAATAATAACAATACATTCACATTTTGGATTAGGCCAATTATCAGGCAGGATGATTATGCAAGGAGGTGACGTTCGGGGGTATTTTGTAGGAGTTGTTGTGTTTGTTGTTTTGGTAGAAAGGGGGGAAAATGTTAGAATTACATTTTTAATAGGTGTTTCAAAAATGTTGCAGTTCAAATGTATTTCCAATGCACACAATTATAATTTTAGCCACATTTAACATTTATGTTTGAGTGTTTAAAGAATTTTAGTGTTTTTGTTGTTAATTATATAATTTTTGTATTAATTATTTATGTTTTTTTTTTTTGAATTAGTTTAATTTATTTATTTAGTGTTTTTGTTTGTTTTAGCATTTTAAAAGAAAAAAAAAAAAGACGAAAAAAAGAGACAAGACAACGAGCATAAGTATATTTTTGTTTAAATATTTATATTAGTTAATTAATATACATAATTTATATTTAATTACAGTAACTTTTGAGAAAAAACACATTAAAAACAATAACTTAACAAAATTTTAACAAATTTTGTTTAACACCACCTAAAAATATGCCACAAAAATTATATATAAATAAACACATAAAAAATGAGAGCTGGAGAACTAAAGTTGTAGTTAGTTTCTAGTTTATTTCTGTTCTAGTTCAGTTCTAGTTCAGTTCTAGTTCAATTCTAGTTCAGCTCTAGTTCTTTTACTTTTCTAGTTCTCTTCTAGTTCTGTTCCAGTTGTGTTCTAGTTCTCATCTTGTGCAGTTATAGTTCTGTTCTAGTTCTGTTTTAGTTCTGTTGTGGTCGTGTTCCAGGTTTGTTCTAGTTCAGTTCTGTTCTTATTCTGTTCTAGTTCTCTTCTACTTCTGTTCCAGTTTGGTCCCAGTTGTGTTCCAGTTATGTTCTAGTTCTGTTTTAGTACATGTCTAGGTGTGTTCGGGTTTTGTTTTGTTCTAGTTCCGTTCTCGTTCTGTTCCAGTTCTGTTTTAGTTCTGTTCTAGTTATGTTCTAGTTCTGTTCTAGTGCTTTTCTAATTCTCTTCTACTTCTGTTCCAGTTGTGTTCTGGTTCTCATCTAGTTCAGTTCTAGTTCTTTTCTAGTTCTGTTCTAGTTCTGTTCTAGTTCTGTTCTAGTTCTGTTCTAGTTCTGTTCTAGTTCTGTTCTAGTTCTGTTCTGTTCTAGTTCTTTTCTAGTTCTGTTCTAGTTCTGTTCTAGTTCTGTTCTAGTTCTGTTCTAGTTCTGTTCTAGTTCTGTTCAAGTTCTGTTCTAGTTCTGTTCTAGTTCTGTTCTAGTTCTGTTCTAGTTCTGTTCTAGTTCTGTTCTAGTTCTGTTCTAGTTCTGTTCTAGTTCTATTCTAGTTCTGTTCTAGTTCTGTTTAAGTTCTGCTCTAGTTCTGTTCTTGTTGTGTTAGAGGTTTGCTCTTGTTCAGTTCTGTTCTTATTTTGTTCTAGATTTCTACTAGTTCTGTTCTAGTTTGGTCATAGTTGTGTTCCAGTTATGTTCCAGTTCTGTTCTAGTACATGTGTACGTGTGTCCGGGTTTTGTTCTTTTCTCGTTCTGTTTTATTTCTGTTTTAGTTATGTTCTAGTGCTGTTCTAGTTCTGTTCTAGTTCTGTTCTAGTTCTGTTCTAGTTCTGTTCTAGTTCTGTTCTAGTTCTGTTCTAGTTCCGTTCTAGTTCTGTTCTAGTTCTGTTCTAGTTCTGTTCTAGTTCTGTTCTAGTTCTGTTCTAGTTCTGTTCTAGTTCTGTTCTAGTTCTGTTCTAGTTCTGTTCTAGTTCTGTTCTAGTTCTGTTCTAGTTCTGTTCTAGTTCTGTTCTAGTTCTGTTCTAGTTCAGTTCTAGTTCAGTTCTAGTTCAGTTCTAGTTCAGTTCTAGTTCAGTTCTAGTTCAGTTCTAGTTCAGTTATAGTTCAGTTCTAGTTCAGTTCTAGTTCAGTTCTAGTTCAGTTCAAGTTCAGTTCTAGTTCAGATCTAGTTCAGTTCTAGTTCAGTTCTAGTTCAGTTCTAGTTCAGTTCTAGTTCAGTTTCTAGTTCAGTTCTAGTTCAGTTCTAGTTCAGTTCCAGTTCAGTTCTAGTTCAGTTCTAGTTCAGTTCTAGTTCAGTTCTAGTTCAGTTCTAGTTCAGTTCTAGTTCAGTTCTAGTTCAGTTCTAGTTCAGTTCTAGTTCAGTTCTAGTTCAGTTCTAGTTCAGTTCTAGTTCAGTTCTAGTTCAGTTCTAGTTCAGTTCTAGTTCAGTTCTAGTTCAGTTCTAGTTCAGTTCTAGTTCAGTTCTAGTTCAGTTCTAGTTCAGTTCTAGTTCAGTTCTAGTTCAGTTCTAGTTCAGTTCTAGTTCAGTTCTAGTTCAGTTCTAGTTCAGTTCTAGTTCAGTTCTAGTTCAGTTCTAGTTCAGTTCTAGTTCAGTTCTAGTTCAGTTCTAGTTCAGTTCTAGTCAGTTCTAGTTCAGTTCTAGTTCAGTTCTAGTTCAGTTCTAGTTCAGTTCTAGTTCAGTTCTAGTTCAGTTCTAGTTCAGTTCTAGTTTTTTCTAGTTCAGTTCTAGTTCAGTTCTAGTTCAGTTCTAGTTCAGTTCTAGTTCAGTTCTAGTTCAGTTCTAGTTCAGTTCTAGTTCAGTTCTAGTTCAGTTCTAGTTCAGTTCTAGTTCAGTTCTAGTTCAGTTCTAGTTCAGTTCTAGTTCAGTTCTAGTTCAGTTCTAGTTCAGTTCTAGTTCAGTTCTAGTTCAGTTCTAGTTCAGTTCTAGTTCAGTTCTAGTTCAGTTCTAGTTCAGTTCTAGTTCAGTTCTAGTTCAGTTCTAGTTCAGTTCTAGTTCAGTTCTAGTTCAGTTCTAGTTCAGTTCTAGTTCAGTTCTAGTTCAGTTCTAGTTCAGTTCTAGTTCAGTTCTAGTTCAGTTCTAGTTCAGTTCTAGTTCAGTTCTAGTTCAGATCTAGTTCAGATCTAGTTCAGTTCTAGTTCAGTTCTAGTTCAGCTCTAGTTCAGTTCTAGTTCAGTTCTAGTTCAGTTCTAGTTCAGTTCTAGTTCAGTTCTAGTTCAGTTCTAGTTCAGTTCTAGTTCAGTTCTAGTTCAGTTCTAGTTCAGTTCTAGTTCAGTTCTAGTTCAGTTCTAGTTCAGTTCTAGTTCAGTTCTAGTTCAGTTCTAGTTCAGTTCTAGTTCAGTTCTAGTTCAGTACTAGTTCAGTTCTAGTTCAGTTCTAGTTCAGTTCTAGTTCAGTTCTAGTTCAGTTTCTAGTTCAGTTCTAGTTCAGTTCTAGTTCAGTTCTAGTTCAGTTCTAGTTCAGTTCTAGTTCAGTTCTAGTTCAGTTCTAGTTCAGTTCTAGTTCAGTTCTAGTTCAGTTCTAGTTCAGTTCTAGTTCAGTTCTAGTTCAGTTCTAGTTCAGTTCTAGTTCAGTTCTAGTTCAGTTCTAGTTCAGTTCTAGTTCAGTTCTAGTTCAGTTCTAGTTCAGTTCTAGTTCAGTTCTAGTTCAGTCCTAGTTCAGTTCTAGTTCATTTCTAGTTCAGTTGTTTTTCTGTTCTAGATCTATTCTAGTTCCGATCTTGCTCCGTTCTGTTCTAATTTGGTGCTTGTTTCGTTTTGTTCTCGTTCTGTTCTAGTTATGTTATAGTTCTGTTCTAGTTCTGCTTCAGTTCAGCTCCAACTTAGACTAATAAAATTATTAAATTTTAAATAAAATAAATAAAATTATAATAAAATTTATATTATAAAACATTTAATTACCAAACCTGTAAAGCAAGTAGCATATATTTTATAAATTTGTTTTGTAAAATCAATATACATATTTTTAATTTTACATGTTGGCAAAACCACTAGAGAACACATAAAAGAGCTAAAACCAAATTAAATAAACTCAAAAATTAACCGCATTATAAACATTTAACAAATTCACAAAAATGTTTAAACAATTTTTTTTTTGGTAAACCAAAAAACACACACACACCAAAACAAATTACAACAACTTGACTGAACAGCAAAGTAATTACAACAACTCACCTTATTACGATCCGCTTCAAGGGTATCGGAACCACCTCCACCGCCAGCACTGCCTCCGCCTCCCTTTTCGACATCGCTTTGACCGGAAACGGCCTCTTTCGAGCCGGTTGTCACCTGGGGAGTGCGACGGAATTTGGAAAAGATTTTACGCACCAGATGATCTTGATTTTGAGGCAATTGTGGCTCGTTTTTACGCCTTTCGGCCAATTCTTTTTCGCGTTTCACATCAGCCACCTTGCGAAAAATCAAACGATGCCTGAGATTGTAAGTGAGCACTAGATTGCGGGCAAAACTGTTAGCAAATGCCGAATAAAAGTCGAGGACTTCGAGTAATTTATCACGTTTGATGGCATGCAAATCACAATAGGTAAGGGCACGCACATTGGCCGCACTCTGGCCAACGGCTGAATCCTTCCAGAATTGGTCACCAAAGACGTCTCCCTTGCCTAAAGGAAAATAATCAGTAATTTCGCTTAAGAAGTACATAATCTTCTCCTACTCACCCAATATCGCCACAACTTCATCATCCTGTATTACTTCCAGAGAACCCGTCACTATGAAACATAAACTGTCTATACTTTCTCCCGTATGATATAGCAAATCTCCCGGTGCCGAGTGTGACATCATAAAGTGCATGGCCAGCGCTCTTAGACAACCATCCGAGGCAAGACGAAATGCTGGATGCTCGTTAAATACTTTGCGATTTAGATGAACACATATATCAGCCTTCATATCTTTCGGACAATAGTTTAGTACCTGTGAAATGAATTTTGGTTGTTTTTTTTTGGATTTTTCTAGTTAATTTTTTTTTGTTCTACTGTGAGTTTTGAAGATTTTTATTTGTTGTTGATGATGTTTCCAAAAAAATTAAAATGTCATTAAACTCATATACTTAATTTAATATTGTTTTTATTAATGGTTGTTTTCTTTAGAGGATTTTAGGATTTATTGTTTGAGTTTAAAAAGAATATTAAAATATTTGTATATTAGTTTGTTGACTCTTAAACACGACACGCAGTTTTTTGATATGGTAACAGTTCAAGGTCATGGTCTTTTTTTTTTTTGGAAAGTTTCTAAAGAACAGCCATAGGAAGAGGAGAAATGGTATACTATAGATGTAGTAATATTTAAAGCATTTATTACTATATTCTAAAAATGCACAGATCTAGCTAGATCTGTTTCATAAACTCATTAATTAATTGTGTATATTACTAAATATTAATTCAATTGCACTTGCAAGTTCCGCTCACATCTGGTTGTGTTCTAGTTTTGTTCTAGTTCTGTTCTATTTTAGTTCTAGTGCTGTTCTAGTTAAAATCTACTTCAGTTCTGGTTAATTCTAGCTCTGTTCTAGTTCTGTTTCAGTTCAAATCAAGTTCTGTTCCAGTTAAGATCTAATTCTGTTCTAGTTCTGTTATAGTTCTGTTCTAGTTCTGTTCTAGTTATGTTCTAGTTCTGTTCAAGTTCTGTTCTAGTTCTGTTCTAGTTCTGTTCTAGTTCTAGTTCTGTTCTAGTTCTGTTCTAGTTCTGTTCTAGTTCTGTTCTAGTTCTGTTCTAGTTCTGTTCTAGTTCTGTTCTAGTTCTGTTCTAGTTCTAGTTCTGTTCTAGTTCTGTTCTAGTTCTGTTCTAGTTCTGTTCTAGTTCTGTTCTAGTTCTGTTCTAGTTCTGTTCTAGTTCTGTTCTAGTTCTGTTCTAGTTCTGTTCTAGTTCTGTTCTAGTTATGTTCTAGTTCTGTTCTAGTTCTGTTCTAGTTCTGTTCTAGTTCTGTTCTAGTTCTGTTCTAGTTCTGTTCTAGTTCTGTTCTAGTTCTGTTCTAGTTCTGTTCTAGTTCTGTTCTAGTTCTGTTCTAGTTCTGTTCTAGTTCTGTTCTAGTTCTGTTCTAGTTCTGTTCTAGTTCGGTTCTAGTTCGGTTCTAGTTCTGTTCTAGTTTTCAGTTCTAGTTCTGTTCTAGTTCTGTTTCTAGTTCTGTTCTAGTTCTGTTCTAGTTCTGTTCTAGTTCTGTTCTAGTTCTGTTCTAGTTCTGTTCTAGTTCTGTTCTAGTTCTGTTCTAGTTCTGTCTAGTTCTGTTTCTAGTTCTGTTCTAGTTCTGTTCTAGTTCTGTTCTAGTTCTGTTCTAGTTCTGTTCTAGTTCTGTTCTAGTTCTGTTCTAGTTCTGTTCTAGTTCTGTTCTAGTTCTGTTCTAGTTCTGTTCTAGTTCTGTTCTAGTTCTGTTCTAGTTCTGTTCTAGTTCTGTTCTAGTTCTGTTCTAGTTCTGTTCTAGTTCTGTTCTAGTCTGTTCTAGTTTCTTAGTCTGTTCTAGTTCTGTTCTAGTTCTGTTCTAGTTCTGTTTCTAGTTCTGTTCTAGTTCTGTTCTAGTTCTGTTCTAGTTCTGTTTCTAGTTCTGTTTCTAGTTCTGTTCTAGTTCTAGGTTCTAGTTCTGTTCTGTTCTAGTTCTGTTCTAGTTTCTGTTCTAGTTCTGTTCTAGTTCTGTTCTAGTTCTGTTCTAGTCTGTTCTAGTTCTGTTCTAGTTCTGTTTAGAGTTCTGTTCTAGTTCTTTCTAGTTTGTTTATAGTCTGTTCTAGTTCTGTTCAGTTCTGTTCTAGTTTCTGTTCTAGTTCTGTTCTAGTTCTGTTCTAGTTCTGTTCTAGTTCGTTCTAGTTCCTGTTCTAGTTCTGTTCTAGTTCTGTTCTAGTTCTGTTCTAGTTCTGTTCTAGTTCTGTTCTAGTTCTGTTCTAGTTCTGTTCTAGTTTCTGTTCTAGTTCTGTTCTAGTTCTGTTCTAGTTCTGTTCTAGTTCTGTTCTAGTTCTGTTCTAGTTCTGTTTCTAGTTCTGTTCTAGTTCTGTTCTAGTTCAGTTCTAGTTCTGTTCTAGTTCTGTTCTAGTTCTGTTAGTTCTGTTCTAGTTTCTGTTCTATTCTGTTCTAGTTCTGTTCTAGTTCTGTTCTAGTTCTGTTCTAGTTCTGTTCTAGTTCTGTTCTAGTTCTGTTCTAGTTCTGTTCTAGTTCTGTTCTAGTTCTGTTCTAGTTCTGTTCTAGTTCTGTTCTAGTTCTGTTCTAGTTCTGTTCTAGTTCTGTTCTAGTTCTTGTTCTAGTTCTGTTTCTAGTTCTGTTCTAGTTCTAGTTCTAGTTCTGTTTTAGTTCTGTTCTAGTTCTGTTCTAGTTTGTTCTAGTTCTGTTCTAGTTCTGTTCTAGTTCTGTTCTAGTTCTGTTCTAGTTCTGTTCTAGTTCTGTTCTAGTTCGGTTCTAGTTCGGTTCTAGTTTATTCAAGTTCTAGTTCTGTTCTAGTTCTGTTCTAGTTCTAGTTCTGTTCTAGTTCTGTTCTAGTTCTGTTCTAGTTCTGTTCTAGTTCTGTTCTAGTTCGTTCTAGTTCTGTTCTAGTTCTGTTCTAGTTCTGTTCTAGTTCTGTTCTAGTTCTGTTCTAGTTCTGTTCTAGTTCTGTTCTAGTTCTGTTCTAGTTCTGTTCTAGTTCTGTTCTAGTTCTGTTCTAGTTGTTCTAGTTCTGTTCTAGTTCTGTTCTAGTTCTGTTCTAGTTCTGTTCTGTTCTAGTTCTGTTCTAGTTCTGTTCTAGTTCTGTTCTAGTTCTGTTCTAGTTCTGTTCTAGTTCTGGTTCTGTTCTGTTCTAGTTCTGTTCTAGTTCTGTTCTAGTTCTGTTCTAGTGTTCTAGTTCTGTTCTAGTTCTGTTCTAGTTCTGTTCTAGTTCTGTTCTAGTTCTGTTCTAGTTCAGTTCTAGTTCAGTTCTAGTTCAGTTCTAGTTCTGTTCTAGTTTTGCTCTAGTTCTGTTCTAGTTCTGTTCTAGTTCTGTTCTAGTTCTGTTCTAGTTCTGTTCTAGTTCTGTTCTAGTTCTGTTCTAGTTCTGGTTCTGTTCTGTTCTAGTTCTGTTCTAGTTCTGTTCTAGTTCTGTTCTAGTTCTGTTCTAGTTCTGTTCTAGTTCTGTTCTAGTTCTGTTCTAGTTCTGTTCTAGTTCTGTTCTAGTTCTGTTCTAGTTCTGTTCTAGTTCAGTTCTAGTTCAGTTCTAGTTCAGTTCTAGTTCAGTTCTAGTTCAGTTCTAGTTCAGTTCTAGTTCAGTTCTAGTTCAGTTCTAGTTCAGTTCTAGTTCAGTTCTAGTTCAGTTCTAGTTCAGTTCTGGTTCAGTTCTAGTTCAGTTCTAGTTCAGTTCTAGTTCAGTTCTAGTTCAGTTCTAGTTCAGTTCTAGTTCAGTTCTAGTTCAGTTCTAGTTCAGTTCTAGTTCAGTTCTAGTTCAGTTCTAGTTCAGTTCTAGTTCAGTTCTAGTTCAGTTCTAGTTCAGTTCTAGTTCAGTTCTAGTTCAGTTCTAGTTCAGTTCTAGTTCAGTTCTAGTTCAGTTCTAGTTCAGTTCTAGTTCAGTTCTAGTTCAGTTATGGTTCTAGTTCGAGTTCAGTTCTAGATCTGTTCTAGTTCTGTTGTAGTTCTGTTCTAGTTCTGTTCTAGTTCTGTTCTAGTTCTGTTCTAATTCTGTTCTAGTTCTGTTCTAGTTCTGTTCTAGTTCTGTTCTAGTTCTGTTCTAGTTCTGTTCTAGTTCTGTTCTAGTTCTGTTCTAGTTCTGTTCTAGTTCTAGTTTGAGTAACAAATTCAACATTTAAAAATTAAAAAAATTTTCAACTATTAAAAGCAAATTTGAGCTGATTTTATCTACAAAGCTTTTACCTTTGCTTCCTTCTACCACTGTTCAATATTACTTTCCTTTTTGTCTAGTCTATTGTCTACTACTCGTATTTAATTAATACATTTTTAAAGAGAAGGCACAAACTATAGTCATCGAAAATGGTATAAAGGCAGTGTTTAGTTTTCTTTAATATGAAAATAGAATATTTCAATTATTTGGCACTAACACTTATTAGATATTTCATAAACTCAATCAGTTTTTAAACCAAATCTCAATTATTATACCAATTAACAACTTTCATATTGGCTTTAACGAACATTTATTTATTCGTTACGATATGATTAGAAAGGAAAACAAATAATTTGGTTTAAAATTTCATCTAATAGCAAAAATTTGACGGACGCTTTTCGTATTGACACGGATTTAGACTAAAACGTATGAAGAACGATTCTAGCAGACTACCTAGAAATGAAAAGCTTTAGCTCTTTTACCTGGTTGTTGAGGGTAAAGAAATGTTGAGAGAGAAAGTAAGAAAAACGGAAATAGAAAGAGAGAAAATATATTTATGAAAAATTAAAATGACAAAATTAGTGAACAGAGATTTTCAATATAAAATTGTAAATACAAAAAGAATTTAAATAAAAGTTTATTTAAGGCAAAAGTACATAAACAAAAGCTAAAATTAGTAAATGTTAAGAAACCAGCTTTAGAAACCAGTGAAACATGAACAAAAGCTTAGAGAGTTTAAATTAAAAAGGAACATTTTAGGTAAATTAATGTTGAAATAATGTGAAATCTTAATAAACTTAAAAGCTAACTTTTTTATAAAAATAAGTGGAAATTTTTAAAATTTTAATCAAAAAGCTTTAGGAATTAGTAATGCAGAATTAAAAAGGAAAATTATTAAAAAAAGCTTTTAGATAAAAAGGGAAATTATTATAAAATGTTATGAAAAAGCTTAATGGATTTAAACAAAACAATACGAAAGAAGTAACAAAAAGCTTTTGAAAATATTGCGGGATAAGGTGATATTAATTTATAAGATTGAAATGTGTTTAATATTTAAAAAAGCTTTACAAAAATGTCAAAAAACGTAAATCTGAATAAAAAATCTTTAATTTAAATAAAAAATAATTCAAGAATTTGTATAAAAACAACAAGTTATTTTCAAGCCGAATACATATAACAACTTTTTAATCATTTTGTAGCATTTTTGGGCCAAAAGCTTCAAAACTTTTAAAAGCACTAACTTTTTGGAAGTAATTAAGTGATTTATATTTATGATTAACTAAAAAGAATTGAGAAAATTCTTAGTTTTTAATTAGTTTTTAGCATTTCTGGACCAAAAGCTCTAAAGCTTTCGAAAGCTTTAACATTTTAGAAGTAATTTATTACTATGATTGAGTGATAAAAATTGTGAAAATTGCACTAAAATTATAAAAAATTCGAATTTATTCAAAAAGCTTTTGAAAGCTTTTAAACAATTATATGAAAATAGTTGAAAAACATTTGAAAATATTAAAATATTACATAATTTGCAGTCAGTAATGAGTTTATAGAAATAGAAAGAAAAAACTTCAAAAGCTTTTTAAAGAAAAAACTCAAAAGCTTTAAATATTTCAAAATAAACATTAAAGGTTTTTGGAGCTTTACATTTATATAAAGCTAAAAATAATTAAAAAAGCTTTTAAATCATGATGTTTTTTTAAGCTTTTAAAAGAGCTTTTTTAAAGTTTTTTAATTTTTTTTTTAAACAAAACTTGAAAATTTTAATTTTATCGAAAAGCTTTCAAAATTATTTAGTCCAAAAAGCTCGTTGCTAGTAGCTATGTTTATCGTTTTGCATACCTTCATTCATAAATATTGTGTAAGCCCCATTAAAATTACAAAATGTAGAATTTTTCTCAAAAGCTTCTAAAAACTTTTATATAATTTTACGTAAACTTTAGTGAAATATAGAAAATTGATAAAATTTTACAAAATTTCTAGACAATAACGAGCTTTTTTAACGTTTCAGTTATTTTTTACACAAAAACGTTGAAAAGCTTTTAAAGCTTTGAATACTTTAGAGAGCTTTTTTAGGAGTTTGATGTCATAAATTCATATAAAATTAAAATATGTTTTAAAAAAACTTTTAAATGATGATATTTGAGAAAGCTTTTAAAAAAGCTTTTAATTTTTTCTTCAATTTTAGTTTGAAAATCCCTTTTTTGTACACCCAAAACAAATATTTAATTCTTAGAATTCCACGTTACTTTTAAAAAGCTTTAAACAAATATTTTATTAAAAAGCTTTGAAAAAGCTTTCAAAGTTATTGAGTCAAAAACAGCTTTTAATCGAAAGCTTTCGAAATATAATTAAACATTAATTTATAATATTTCTAATTTCATATAAAAAAGCTTTATGTTTTCATTTTATAAAAAAGCTTTTCAAAGCTTTTAGTGTTTTTTTTAATAAAAACTACTTTTTTATAAAAAAATAATATAAAAATAATGTTTAAAATTAAAAATATAACAAAGGCTTTCAAGTTTTATTGTCATAAATAGTTGTTAAAAAGCTCTTTACCAAAAAAAGCTTTTTTATATGCCATGATATATAATAAACAACTCTAGACTACAAAATTTATATAAAAAGCTTTTAAAAAAAGGTTTAATAAAAAAAGCTTTTTGAAAGGTTTTAGTGACATATCTTCAAAAGCTTTTTTATATGCCATGATATATAATAAACAACTCTTGACTACAAAATTTATATAAAAAGCTTTAAAAAAAGGTTTAATGAAAAAAGCTTTTTGAAAGCTTTTAGTGAAATATGTTCAAAATTTAAAGAAATCAAGTATTTTTAAAAACTGAAAATGTGGAAAATTAAGCAAATTTTCTTAAAAAAATAAAAAATTTTAAACTTAAAATAAAAAAGCTTTAAGAAATTTATAGGAATATAAAGACTAAGACAGAGGGTAAAACAAATTAATGATTTTAAGCTTAGAAAAACCTAATAAATGATGTTTTGACAAAAAACACCAAAACTAAGCTTTCTAATAAAGCTTTTTAGATGATGTTTCTTACATTAGCGGTGAAAAGCTTAGGAAAGCTTTTTAGTTATTAAAATAAATATACGAGTAAAATGACATTTTGTTTAATATATATGTTGAAATGCCTAAATACTGGATGACTTTTTTTTGGTTTATGGGACAGATTAACAAAGTATTTGAAGTTGTAAAAGCTTTCTATAGTGTGTGTTTGTGTATATATATACAAACTGCGTGTTGAGTTTTGATGGTTTTTGTATAAATTTAAGTTAAAAATATATTAAAACTAGTAATTATTTAAGAAATATATAGAAAAAATATTTATGAAAAAGCTTTTATATAATAAAATGTGCTTAAAAAAGCTTTAATATTTTAAAAAAATTTACATATTTTCAAATATATCATTTAGCTGTTTAAACGTCCGTTTTTATTAAAAGGAAAATTAAAATGTATTTCGTTACTTTTCTAACACTACATACCTTTTCCGTATCTAATCCTTTGGTCATGGCCCACGTGGATACCACATAATCCATAACACGTTCACTTAAGGCCTTCGGTACCTCATGCAATTTCATAAATTCACGTACATTATTAAGCATGTCATGATATTTAGCCGTAGCCGAGGTCATCTGTTGTATGATGGTGGTGACATGACCAAATATAGTGGCGTAAAGAAGAGCTGTTTATTGGTGTGGAAAATAAATAATACATTTTTATAAAACAAGTAGATTATAAAAGCTATTAAAGTAAGTTATTACTAATATAGTATTTAGCCAGTTAACCAGTTGAGCTTTAATTCTTTAAATGTAATACTTAAAATGTGGAATTCAACACGCGAGCTAGAACAGTAATAAAATGCTTTAATTCCTTCTTTATTTCAGAAAATTGTAGGAGTTTTTCTTAATTTTTAATACAAAAAAGCTTTTTAAATAAAACGCAAAAAAAGTTCTTCGAAAATGCTTTTTATTCAAAATGAATAACTCGTAACAAAAATACTTTTAATAATAAGAAAAATTAAAAACAATTTCAAAAAGCTTTTAGAAACTATGGCAAAAATTAAAAAGCTTTAAAGTGGAACTGAAAGCTTTTCCAATTGCTAAAAGTTTAATTTAAATGAAAAGCTATTTTAAATTAAATGAAAAGCTGTTTTAAATGAAATGAAAAGCTATTAATGATATTTTTAAAAAAGCTTTCACAAAATTAAAAGCTTTTAACAACAAATTTTCACTGATTCCTTATTTAAAGAAAACTAATTTCATTAAAATCATTAATGTCTAGTAAAAATGTGGAACATTTTCGAAAATATAAAAAAAGCTTTCAAAAACCTTTAAGAAAAAGAGCTTTTTTTAAATACAAAATTCATAAGAATACTCTTAATAATGGTAAATTTAACTAAATAAAACTAAAAATTATCAATCATTTATGTATTAAAGCTTTTAAAACAGAAAGCTTTTCCTATATCCAAAAGCTTTTGTGGAAAATTTATAAAATTTCTAAATTTTTGAGATAAGTTATGGAAATAACACAAAATTTGTGATATTTGAAAAATTTCTAAAATTAATAAGAAAGCTTTCAGGATATTTATGCAAAAATTTAGAAAAAAGAAAAGCTTTATGCTAAAAAAATGTTTTAAACCTCTTTAGTGTAACAAAATATCCATAAATATTTTTCTAAAAGTGAAAAAAAAAGGAAATTAATAAAAGCTTTAAATATAACTTAAAAGCTTTAAGCTTTGTATTAAAAAAATCTGTAAAATTCTTTTATTTAAACAATTTTGATGAAAAAGTATCATTATACCAAAAAAAAATTTTTTTATAAACTTTTCCAAAATGCTTTAATAAACTTTAAAGAGCTTTTATCCCAAAAATTTTTAATATTCAAAACTTTTGTATTTAATAAATCCTTACAAAAAGGTTTTTAAAATTGGATTTTCATAAAAAGCTTTAAAAAGCTTTTTTCAAAAATTTCTTAAATTTTTAACTTATATACAATTAGACAAAAATAAAAGTTTAAAAAACTTTTCCTAAAAGCTTCAATGAACTTTAAAGAGTTTTTTTTTTTGTCAAAAAAGGCTTCAATTAAAAATGTTCAGTAATTTTTAACTAATATTTGCAAAAATGTATAAAAAACATATTTTTCATACAATTTTCAAAAAAAGCTTTTAAGAGCTTTTTTTTATAAAATGTCTTAACTTTTGAAATTTTGGTTTGCATTTTAAATATCTATACAAATATGATAAAGTTACACAAAAATTAAAGTCTCCTGTAAGATTTTTAGACAATTTTCAAAAAAAAAAAACTTTTATGAACTTTAAAAAGCTTTTTAACAAAAATGTTGGAAAATCAAAGTTTTTGTTGATAAGTTAAAATACTTTTAAAAAATTATAAAATTACTACAAAATTAAAGCTTTTTATAAAGCTTATAAAAAGCTTTTATTAAATTACAAAATTTGAGGAATTAGTTTAGATTTCTTTATAAAAAATCATTCTATTAATAATTTAGCTAACCATTAAAAGCTGTAATTCATGTTTAGTATGGATTTCTCTAACAAAACACCGAAAGCTTTTGATGTTTTCTTAGAAAGAATTCATTCATCAACTCACACTTAGCCATGAGTTGTCCGACTATATAAATTGGTTTATAAGTGAAGATTTATGGAAATATACAGAAGAAAATATTATAAGCTTTAAGCTTTTATTGAGAAATAAATGAAAAAAAAAACTAAAGCAAAGATTTAAACAATAAGCAGAAAATGAAATTAAAAGCTTTAGAAAATAAAAATTATAAGAAAAACTACAACAATTTATTAAGGATTTTCTTAGCAGTTATTAGTTCTAGCGGGCGTAACATAAAGAAATATGCGTTTGGAAGTAAAAGGAACAAGAGCTAGAAAGTAGTAATACTTAGAACTAAAAGAGTTTAGACTATGGACTAGAGGATATATAAAAATTTTGATACTTTAACTTAAAAATACCTATTTTTCTTAAACTAGTTTATAAAACTTAAATTTTTCAAACGCATATTTCTATTATGCTATTCTTTCGTTCTCTACCAAAGCCATATATAATAGTTCTTTAGCATTATCTAGAACAAAATTTTTCTATATATAAATATGACGCGACAACGGAACGTGTTAAATAAACACAGCACCTGCAATTATCATCATGCAGATGGTGAACACCTTCTCGTTGTCCGTCTCGGCGGCAACGTTTCCAAACCCCACCTAAAAGTAAAATAAAATTAAAAAATTTTAATGAAATATTGAATTGAATTCGAAAAGATTTTGAAATTCCTTAACATCTTCCAAAACTTACCGATGTCATACAAGTCATGGTAAAATATAAAGCTGTCACATACATACTCTTGCGTGAAGGGCCATTTATCAGTTCTGTGGAATCATTATTATAAATATAGGAATAGGGTGATTGTGTTACATTCGCCAACTTCCAAAGCCAACTATACTGGATCTAAAAGCAAGAAAATAAATACAATTTAAAAATTTCTTCCTTATTCCACTTAAAAACAAAATTTTCTTTATAATTACTCCATTATCGGCATCGGTCCTTCCTATGGAATACCATATACAGGCCAACCAATGAGCCACTAACATATAGAAACATAATAATAGTATGAGCATGGCAGCTCCATATTCCAGATAACGATCTAGTTTGCGTACAACACGACCCAAACGCAGCAGACGTACAACTTTTAAAGCACTGAATAGTGAACCGATGCCATCCTCGTCACGATCAAAGGCATTGAAGACATCGTATGGCAGGCAACTGAGCAAATCGATGATAAACCAAGATTTCAAATAATTCATACGTATCACTTTGGGATCACTAACTACTTCGCCGCCGGGGCCCACAAATGTGGTGTGAAAATTTAAAACTAAAAGAAAATAAATATGTTAAATAAAAAACTGGTCCAAAAAAAGCTATAAAGAGTAAACTAGACTAAAGTCGAAACAAAACTCAAAACAAGACTATAGACTAAACTATGGACTATAGACGAGAATAGATTGAACTATAAACTAGACTATATATTAGCCTATATATAAGAATAGATCTATAGACTAGACTATAGACTAGATTATAGACTAGACTATAGACTAGACTATAGACTAGACTATAGACTAGACTATAGACTAGACTAGACTATAGACTAGACTATAGACTAGACTATAGACTAGACTATAGACTAGACTATAGACTAGACTATAGACTAGACTATAGACTAGACTATAGACTAGACTATAGACTAGACTATAGACTAGACTATAGACTAGACTATAGACTAGACTATAGACTAGACTATAGACTAGACTATAGACTAGACTATAGACTAGACTATAGACTAGACTATAGACTAGACTATAGACTAGACTATAGACTAGACTATAGACTAGACTATAGACTAGACTATAGACTAGACTAGACTATAGACTAGACTATAGACTAGACTATAGACTAGACTATAGACTAGACTATAGACTAGACTATAGACTAGACTATAGACTAGACTATAGACTAGACTATAGACTAGACTATAGACTAGACTATAGACTAGACTATAGACTAGACTATAGACTAGACTATAGACTAGACTATAGACTAGACTATAGACTAGACTATAGACTAGACTATAGACTAGACTATAGACTAGACTATAGACTAGACTAGACTAGACTATAGACTAGACTATAGACTAGACTATAGACTAGACTATAGACTAGACTATAGACTAGACTATAGACTAGACTATAGACTAGACTATAGACTAGACTATAGACTAGACTATAGACTAGACTATAGACTAGACTATAGACTAGACTATAGACTAGACTATAGACTAGACTATAGAAGACTATAGACTAGACTATAGACTAGACTATAGACTAGACTATAGACTAGACTATAGACTAGACTATAGACTAGACTATAGACTAGACTATAGACTAGACTATAGACTAGACTATAGACTAGACTATAGACTAGACTATAGACTAGACTATAGACTAGACTATAGACTAGACTATAGACTAGACTATAGACTAGACTATAGACTAGACTATAGACTAGACTATAGACTAGACTATAGACTAGACTATAGACTAGACTATAGACTAGACTATAGACTAGACTATAGACTAGACTATAGACTAGACTATAGAACTAGAACAGAGCTAGAACAGAACTAGAACAGAGCTAGAACAGAACTAGAACAGAACTAGAACAGAACTAGAACAGAACTAGAAAAGAACTAGAACAGAACTAGAACAGAACTAGAACAGAACTAGAACAGAACTAGAACAGAACTAGAACAGAACTAGAACAGAACTAGAACAGAACTAGAACAGAACTAGAACAGAACTAGAACAGAACTAGAACAGAACTAGAACAGAACTAGAACAGAACTAGAACAGAACTAGAACAGAACTAGAACAGAACTAGAACAGAACTAGAACAGAACTAGAACAGAACTAGAACAGAACTAGAAGAAAACAGAACTAGAACAGAACTAGAACAGAACTAAAACAGAACTAGAATAGAACTAGAATAGAACTAGAACAGAACTAGCACAGAACTAGAACAGAACTAGAACAGAACTAGAACAGAACTAGAACAGAATCTAGAACAGAACTAGAAAAGAACTAGAACAGAACTAGAACAGAACTAGAACAGAACTAGACAGAACTAGAACATAACTAGAACAGAACTAGAACTGAACTAGAACTGAACTAGAACAGAACTAGAACAGAAATAGAACTGAACTAGAACTAGAACTGAACTAGAACAGAACTAGAACAGAACTAGAACAGAACTAGAACAGAACTAGAACAGAACTAGAACAGAACTAGAACAGAACTAGAACAGAACTAGAACAGAACTAGAACAGAACTAGAACAGAACTAGAACAGTAACTAGAACAGAACTAGAACAGAACTAGAACAGAACTAGAACAGAACTAGAACAGAACTAGAACAGAACTAGAACATAACTAGAACATAACTAGAACAGAACTAGAACAGAACTAGAACAGAACTAGAACAGAACTAGAACAGAACTAGAACTGAACTAGAACTGAACTGAACTAGAACTGAACTAGAACAGAACTAGAACAGAACTAGAACAGAACTAGAACAGAACTAGAACAGAACTAGAACAGAACTAGAACAGAACTAGAACAGAACTAGAACAGAACTAGAACAGAACTAGAACAGAACTAGAACAGAACTAGAACAGAACTAGAACAGAACTAGAACAGAACTAGAACAGAACTAGAACAGAACTAGAACAGAACTAGAACAGAACTAGAACAGAACTAGAACAGAACTAGAACAGAACTAGAACAGAACTAGAACAGAACTAGAACAGAACTAGAACAGAACTAGAACAGAACTAGAACAGAACTAGAACAGAACTAGAACAGAACTAGAACAGAACTAGAACAGAACTAGAACAGAACTAGAACAGAACTAGAACAGAACTAGAACAGAACTAGAACAGAACTAGAACAGAACTAGAACAGAACTAGAACAGAACTAGAACAGAACTAGAACAGAACTAGAACAGAACTAGAACAGAACTAGAACAGAACTAGAACAGAACTAGACAGAACTAGAACAGAACTAGAACAGAACTAGAACAGAACTAAAACAGAACTAGAATAGAACTAGAATAGAACTAGAACAGAACTAGAACAGAACTAGAACAGAACTAGAACAGAACTAGAACAGAACTAGAACAGAACTAGAACAGAACTAGAACAGAACTAGAACAGAACTAGAACAGAACTAGAACAGAACTAGAACAGAACTAGAACAGAACTAGAACAGAACTAGAACAGAACTAGAACAGAACTAGAACAGAACTAGAACTGAGCTAGATCTTATCTTGACTTTAGTCAAGAATTCCATGCATTCACGGAATTAAGACGATTAAAATATTCATTTTAGTTTCTAGTTTTTCTCATATTTATTTGCTAGTTTTTCTGTTATTTAAATTAGTGCCAACTGTATATTAAATATGAATTCATTCATATTTTCCCTTTTGTAGAAAAAAAGCTTACAGTTTACTCACGTTTCATACTTAAAAATTTGCTATGACACAAACTCATATACTCGTTTTTTTTTTTCATACTACCAAACTATCAACTCTCTATTATATTAAGCCAACTTGCGAATATTTGTATAATAAAATATTCATACAGTGTTATAAACTTAATGCAATAGTTTTTTTTTTGTCGTACGAAAAAAAGAAATATGAATTTATGCATAAATCAATTTTGAAAAGTTAAAAAGTGAAGATGAGTGCAGTTAAAACGTGTTTATATAGCAGAATTTATACAAAATTTTATTCATATATTTGAAAGAAAACTAGTCACGTGACTGGTTGTAAAAGGGACTAGAAACTGGTTCAAGATTTTTGTGGGAAATGGTATCTTTTTAGGCTTTAGATGAGATATTTTTTCCAAACTCTGTTGTTAAACATTTGATCTTTTTTTAAAATAACAGTGTTTCTATAATTTTTTAGCCCACTGTAATAACTGCAGTACTAAAATAAATGTACATTTTTTTTGTATCTTTTAGTTGACATCAAACACGTTAGCAGGATATTGTCTTCAATGGTATTTGGTGCATAAATATGAGAATACAAAATAATATCTTAGAGATACCAGAAGATCTACATACTTACCAATATCAATAAAGAATATAACATCTACAATTGAATCAACAACAAGTAATGAAACATCTTCTGAGGTTTTATTTTTAAAAGCTACATTATATGGCACCTGCAAGTAAGTAACAAGAAAAATTATTAATAAAAAAAAAAATATAAATAGAAATATGAGACAAATAAGTTACAAAGTTGTAAAATCTGTTGAAATTTATTATGGAATTTTTAATGCATTCTAGTTGTTATTGTCTATTTGGTTTAAAATATGTAAAATTTAAGTTGGAAATCTATTTTATATTTACCCCTATAGCTGATTTCCAAAAGGATTAACACTTAATTACACAGGTGAACATTTCACATATGCAAGTACATACATATGTAAATGGGTAAATATTATAAAAACCTTTATAATAAGGTTAAATGCAAAGTGTTTAAGTCAGAGGTGGGCAAAACGAGAAAATTAGTCGAAAATAAAAATATATATATAAAATATTCCGAATACCCCAGCCTAACATTAGTAAAGTCCATCTATGTGAATACATATATTCTGGATTATAGAATGGTCTATAGTCTGAACTAAAGTCTAGTTCTGTTCTAGTTCTGTTCTAGTTCTGTTCTAGTTCTGTTCTAGTTCTGTGCTAGTTCTGTTCTAGTTCTGTCTAGATCTGTTCTAGTTCTGTTCTAGTTCTGTTCTAGTTCTGTTCTAGTTCTGTTCTAGTTCTGTTCTAGTCTGTTCTAGTTCTGTTCTAGTTCTGTTCTAGTTCTGTTCTAGTTCTGTTCTAGTTCTGTTTTAGTTCTGTTCTAGTTCTAGTTCTGTTCTAGTTCTGTTCTAGTTCTGTTCTAGTTGTCTAGTTCTAGTCTGTTCTAGTTCTGTTCTAGTTCTGTTCTAGTTCTGTTCTAGTTCTGTTCTAGTTCTGTTCTAGTTCTGTTCTAGTTCTGTTCTAGTTCTGTTCTAGTTCTGTTCAAGTTCTGTTCTAGTTCTAGTTCTGTTCTAGTTCTGTTCTAGTTCTGTTCTAGTTCTGTTCTAGTTCTGTTCTAGTTCTGTTCTAGTTATGTTCTAGTTCTGTTCTAGTTCTGTTCTAGTTCTGTTCTAGTTCTGTTCTAGTTCTGTTCTAGTTCTGTTCTAGTTCTGTTCTAGTTCTGTTCTAGTTCTGTTCTAGTTCTGTTCTAGTTCTGTTCTAGTTCTGTTCTAGTTCTGTTCTAGTTCTGTTCTAGTTCTGTTCTAGTTCTGTTCTAGTTCTGTTCTAGTTCTGTTCTAGTTCTGTTCTAGTTCTGTTCTAGTTCTGTTCTAGTTCTGTTCTAGTTCTGTTCTAGTTCTGTTCTAGTTCTGTTCAAGTTCTGTTCTAGTTCTAGTTCTAGTTCTAGTTCTGTTCTAGTTCTGTTCTAGTTCTGTTCTAGTTCTGTTCTAGTTCTGTTCTAGTTCTGTTCTAGTTCTGTTCTAGTTCTGTTCTAGTTCTGTTCTAGTTCTGTTCTAGTTCTGTTCTAGTTCTGTTCTAGTTCTGTTCTAGTTCTGTTCTAGTTCTGTTCTAGTTCTGTTCTAGTTCTGTTCTAGTTCTGTTCTAGTTCTGTTCTAGTTCTGTTCTAGTTCTGTTCTAGTTCTGTTCTAGTTCTGTTCTAGTTCTGTTCTAGTTCTGTTCTAGTTCTGTTCTAGTTCTGTTCTAGTTCTGTTCTAGTTCTGTTCTAGTTCTGTTCTAGTTCTGTTCTAGTTCTGTTCTAGTTCTGTTCTAGTTCTGTTCTAGTTCTGTTCTAGTTCTGTTCTAGTTCTGTTCTAGTTCTGTTCTAGTTCTGTTCTAGTTCTGTTCTAGTTCTGTTCTAGTTCTGTTCTAGTTCTGTTCTAGTTCTGTTCTAGTTCTGTTCTAGTTTGTTCTTTTCTAGTTGTCTAGTTCTGTTCTAGTGTTCTAGTTCAGTTCTAGTTCTGTTCTAGTTCTGTTCTAGTTCTGTTCTAGTTCTGTTCTAGTTCTGTTCTAGTTCTGTTCTAGTCTGTTCTAGTTCTGTTCTCGTTCCTGTCAGTTCTGTTCAGTTCTGTTCCAGTTCTGTTCTAGTTTGTTCTAGTTCTGTTCTAGTTATGTTCTCTCTGTTCTAGTTCTGTTCTAGTTCTGTTCTAGTTCTGTTCTAGTTCTGTTCTAGTTCTGTTCTAGTTCTGTTCTTGTCTTGTTCTATTCTAGTTTTGTTTTTGTTCTGTTCTAGTTTAGCCCATGGTCTGTTCTTTATCTAATAGTTGGGGTTACCCCATGTGTTTCCCCACCTCTGTGTTAATTACAGTAATGTTTCAAAGAGGGTACTAACTATTCTCAACGTCTTCATATACTGTATGATTAGATATCTTAAGTAGACTAGTAAGAGGGTATAGAAAATGAAAGTACATACACACAAATAAGTATGTATGTGTTTGAGTTTCTGTGTCCGGGTGTGTATGAATTCAGTTGTGGTCTTGTGTGTGTGTTTTGCATTTAAGTAGTATTCGAGTGGCATTTATAAGTGCATGTTAAGTATTTTGTTTAGAGGCGAAGGCATTTTATGTATAGACTAAGTATTTCCTAGGAGAAAAACAAAAAAGCATAAGTTCCTAGTCCAATACCTTTTAGACGGTATATTGGATATTTAAACTAAAAGATAGAACAATGTTTTTAACAGAAGGTTATTCCTTAAAATTTTCAATATTTTAAAAAAATTTTCCATTATTTTTACTCACCATAATTGCTGTATAAAATGTTAAACATAATATGACCCAATCCCAAATCGCTTTAAATGCACAATAATGCAACAGTATATGAGGTGGTGTTTTTGGTGCTTCCTGGCGATATTGTGGCATTATATCCGCACTCAAGGACATCATCTGTAATATTTTAAGGATTTCTTTTATTTATTTCCTATTTAGATTAAGAGAGAAATATTGCAACTTACATGCGCTAAATTTGATTGTTTCGTTGGATCCTTTAGCGTTGGCAAATGTGCGCTGAATTGACGACTTCTCGTAACCGAACGTGCCAATTTGGCAAATTTTGATAGACCTAAAACTAGATAGTTGAAAAATCAAATTTGTCAAAACTATAAAAGTGGACAGACAGAACGAACAAACACAGAGTATATACAAGATAGGATATAGTTAGAAAGAGGAAAAACAAATAGATATACATATAGGGTTACGTTTTAAAATGAAGTAGATTCATGTAGTGTTCGGAGGAGATGCAGAGAGGCAATTTTTCTGTCTTCGATATTGATTGAAAATTATTGTCTATAGTCTAGTCTATTGTCTAGTCTATAGTCTAGTCTATAGTCTAGTCTATAGTCTTGTCTATAGTCTAGTCTATAGTCTAGTATGTAGTCTAGTCTATAGTATAATAAATAGTTTATAATCTAGTCTACAGTCTACTATATAGTTTATAACCTATAGTCTAGTGTATAGTCTAGTCTATAGTCTAGTCTATAGTCTAGTCTATAGTCTAGTCTATAGTCTAGTCTATAGTCTAGTCTATAGTCTAGTCTATAGTCTAGTCTATAGTTAGTCTATAGTCTAGTCTATAGTCTAGTCTATAGTCTAGTCTATAGTCTAGTCTAGTCTAGTCTATAGTCTAGTCTATAGTCTAGTCTATAGTCTAGTCTATAGTCTAGTCTATAGTCTAGTCTATAGTCTAGTCTATAGTCTAGTCTATAGTCTAGTCTATAGTCTAGTCTATAGTCTAGTCTATAGTCTAGTCTATAGTCTAGTCTATAGTCTAGTCTATAGTCTAGTCTATAGTCTAGTCTATAGTCTAGTCTATAGTCTAGTCTATAGTCTAGTCTATAGTCTAGTCTATAGTCTAGTCTATAGTCTAGTCTATAGTCTAGTCTATAGTCTAGTCTATAGGTCTAGTCTATAGTCTAGTCTCTAGTCTAGTCTATAGTCTAGTCTATAGTCTAGTCTATAGTCCTAGTCTATAGTCTAGTCTATAGTCTAGTCTATAGTCTAGTCATATAGTCCTAGTCTATAGTCTAGTCTATAGTCTAGTCTATAGTCTAGTCTATAGTCTAGTCTATAGTCTAGTCTATAGTCTAGTCTATAGTCTAGTCTATAGTCTAGTCTATAGTCTAGTCTATAGTCTAGTCTAAGTCTAGTCTATAGTCTAGTCTATAGTCTAGTCTATAGTCTAGTCTATAGTCTAGTCTATAGTCTAGTATATAGTCTAGTCTATAGTCTAGTCTATAGTCTAGTCTATAGTCTAGTATAGTAGTCTAGTCTAGTATAGTCTAGTCTATAGTCTAGTCTATAGTCTAGTCTATAGTCTAGTCTATAGTCTAGTCTATAGTCTAGTCTATAGTCTAGTCATATAGTCTAGTCTATAGTCTAGTCTATAGTCTAGTCTATAGTCTAGTCTATAGTCTAGTCTATAGTCTAGTCTAAGTCTAGTCTATAGTCTAGTCTATAGTCTAGTCTATAGTCTAGTCTATAGTCTAGTCTATAGTCTAGTCTATAGTCTAGTCTATAGTCTAGTCTATAGTCTAGTCTATAGTCTAGTCTATAGTCTAGTCTATAGTCTAGTCTATAGTCTAGTCTATAGTCTAGTCTATAGTCTAGTCTATAGTCTAGTCTATAGTGTAGTCTATAGTCTAGCCTATAGTCTAGTCTATAGTCTAGTCTATAGTCCTAGTCTATAGTCTAGTCTATAGGTCTAGTCTATAGTCTAGTCTATAGTCTAGTCTATAGTCTAGTCTATAGTCTAGTCTAGTCTAGTATAGTCTAGTCTATAGTCTAGTCTATAGTCTAGTCATAGTCTAGTCTATAGTCTAGTCTATAGTCTAGGTATATAGTCTAGTCTATAGTCTAGTCTATAGTCTAGTCTATAGTCTAGTCTATAGTCTAGTCTATAGTCTAGTCTATAGTCTAGTCTATAGTCTAGTCTATAGTCTAGTCTATAGTCTAGTCTATAGTCTAGTCCTATAGTCTAGTCTATAGTCTAGTCTATAGTCTAGTCTATAGTCTAGTCTATAGTCTAGTCTATAGTCTAGTCTATAGTCTAGTCTATAGTCTAGTCTATAATCTAGTCTATAGTCTAGTATATAGTCTAGTCTATAGTCTAGTCTATAGTCTAGTCTATAGTCTAGTCTATAGTCTAGTCGATATTCTAGTCTATAGTCTAGTCTATAGTCTAGTCTATAGTCTAGTCTATAGTCTAGTCTATAGTCTAGTCGATATTCTAGTCTATAGTCTAGTCTATAGTCTAGTCTATAGTCTAGTCTATAGTCTAGTCTATAGTCTAGTCTATAGTCTAGTCTATAGTCTAGTCTATAGTCTAGTCTATAGTCTAGTCTATAGTCTAGTCTATAGTCTAGTCGATATTCTAGTCTATAGTCTAGTCGATATTCTAGTCTATAGTCTAGTCTATAGTCTAGTCTATAGTCTAGTCTATAGTCTAGTCTATAGTCTAGTCTATAGTCTAGTCTATAGTCTAGTCGATAGTCTAGTCGATAGTCTAGTCGATAGTCTAGTCGATAGTCTAGTCTATAGTCTAGTCTATAGTCTAGTCTATAGTCTAGTCTATAGTCTAGTCTATAGTCTAGTCTATAGTCTAGTCTATAGTCTAGTCTATAGTCTAGTCTATAGTCTAGTCTATAGTCTAGTCTATAGTCTAGTCTATAGTCTAGTCTATAGTCTAGTCTATAGTCTAGTCTATAGTCTAGTCTATAGTCTAGTCTATAGTCTAGTCTATAGTCTAGTCTATAGTCTAGTCTATAGTCTAGTCTATAGTCTAGTCTATAGTGCTAGTCTATAGTCTAGTCTATAGTTAGTCTATAGTCTAGTCTATAGTCTAGTCTATAGTCTAGTCTATAGTCTAGTCTATAGTCTAGTCTATAGTCTAGTCTATAGTCTAGTCTATAGTCTAGTCTATAGTCTAGTCTATAGTCTAGTCTATAGTCTAGTCTATTGTCTAGTCTATAGTCTAATCTATAGTCTAGTCTTTAGTCTAGTCTATAGTCTAGTCTATAGTCTAGTCTATAGTCTAGTCTATAGTCTAGTCTATAGTCTAGTCTATAGTCTAGTCTATAGTCTAGTCTATAGTCTAGTCTATAGTCTAGTCTATAGTCTAGTCTATAGTCTAGTCTATAGTCTAGTCTATAGTCTAGTCTATAGTCTAGTCTATAGTCTAGTCTATAGTCTAGTCTATAGTCTAGTCTATAGTCTAGTCTATAGTCTAGTCTATAGTCTAGTCTATAGTTTAGTCTAGTCTATGGTCTATAGTCTATAGTCTATAGTCTATAGTCTATAGTCTAGTCTAGTCTAGTCTAGTCTAGTCTAGTCTAGTCTAGTCTAGTCTAGTCTAGTCTAGTCTATAGTCTAGTCTATAGTCTAGTCTATAGTCTAGTCTATAGTCTAGTCTATAGTCTTGTCTATAGTCTAGTTTATAGTCTAGTCTATAGTCTAGTCTTTAGTCTAGTCTTTAGTCTAGTCTATAGTCTAGTGTATAGTCTAGTCTATAGTCTAGTCTATGGTCTAGTCTATAGTCTAGTCTATAGTGTAGTCTATTGTCTATATAGTCCCTAGTCCATAGTCTAGTCTATAGATTAGTTTATAGCCTGGACTATAGTTTAGTACTGACATGGACGATTGGCTAATCTCTTCTTAATTTTTGATTGGAAGTTGCTCTGCTTTCAGTTCTCATTCTCAAACTGTTTTTCACTCTCTCTTTTGGCTTAAACTCTACCAGATATCTCTCATTGTTGATAAAGAGTTTTAGAGTTTTCATCGGAGTAAATCAGGTAATCAGTTAAGTTTTATCATGCTGATTAGTTTTATAAACGCTATATAGAGTGCAGTTACACAACATTTAAATATTTTTAAAATATTAACAAAATTTAATAGAAGTACTTAAGAACATATAACACAGATTTACATGAAAGTATAAAACACCAGAACATTTAAATAGTGAAACAGAGAAAGTTAAAATAAGAATATTATAATAAACATAAAAGACGACTATGTGTCAACTTACCACCCTTGGTATCTTCGCTGTCGATGGGTTGTTTTAAGGCGGTTATATCTCGAAATGTTAACAGGAATAAGACAACCAAATCCCTTTCGTTGCGTATGGGTGCCACCTGTAGCAGAAGCCATAATGGAGTTTCTAAAGGAGAGAGGAAAAGAGAAAATTTTACTTAAATAACCAGGGGATTTAAAAAGTAAGAAAAAACACCAAAAATATATTTTACTTAAATTTAATTAACCAAAAGTCCTTCTCAGAAAAGAAAGGTTGCTTTTTTTTAATACTTTCAGTAACAAGTTTTAATCAAGCGAAAACACTTGACTTTAAAACCATAAAGGGAATAATAAGTAAAACGAATATGAACAGAAAACAGATATGACCTTTAACATTTGTTTAACAAGACGAATGGAAAAAAAAAAATTAACAAAAAAACAACAAACCGTTATTTGCTTTTTGACAAATATTATCGTGTTATTTTGGGGGTTTTTGTTCTTAAAACAACATGCAACAAATGTTGAGCCTGTATATAGTCTGCCTGCCACCCTTTTGTTCATTGAGTTAAGCGGTATAAATTTCCACATGTCGCCATAAATATAAAAGGAAAATATATAAAATTTTTCTGTTTTTAAATTTCTTATCCATAAAAAAATATTTATTATTTTTGTAAAAACGATTTTTATTGGTAATGTTTTTGTTTTCTTCTCTATTTGTTAAAGAGGGGGAAACAGATAAATGTTTTTTTTTTTTGCAGTTGCTGTTGTCTTTTTTGCCAAATAACATGTGATTTCCGTTAAACGGAACTGGAAGTGATATCAAATACATATGCATACATGATATCAAATACACTCAGAGAAATAAAAATAGTTAATTTAGTTTAGTTCTAGTTTTTAGTTTAGTTCTAGTATTTAGTTTAGTTCTAGTTCAGTTTCAGTTCAGTTCTAGTTCAGTTCTAGTTCAGTTCTAGTTCAGTTCTAGTTAGTTCAGTTCTAGTTCAGTTCTAGTTCAGTTCTAGTTCAGTTCTAGTTCATTTCTAGTTCATTTCTAGTTCAGTTCTAGTTCAGTTCTAGTTCAGTTCTAGTTCAGTTCTAGTTCAATTCTAGTTCAATTCTAGTTCAATTCTAGTTCAGTTCTAGTTCAGTTCTAGTTCAGTTCTAGTTCAGTTCTAGTTCAGTTCTAGTTCAGTTCTAGTTCAGTTCAGTTCTAGTTCAGTTCAGTTCTAGTTCAGTTCTAGTTCAGTTCTAGTTCAGTTCTAGTTCAGTTCTAGTTCAGTTCTAGTTCAGTTCTAGTTCAGTTCTAGTTCAGTTCTAGTTCAGTTCTAGTTCAGTTCTAGTTCAGTTCTAGTTCAGTTCTAGTTCAGTTCTAGTTCAGTTCTAGTTCAGTTCTAGTTCAATTCTAGTTCTGTTCTAGTTCAGTTCTAGTTCAGTTCTAGTTCAGTTCTAGTTCAGTTCTAGTTCAGTTCTAGTTCAGTTCTATTTCAGTTCTAGTTCAGTTCTAGTTCAGTTCTAGTTCAGTTCTAGTTCAGTTCTAGTTCAGTTCTAGTTCAGTTCTAGTTCGGTTCTAGTTCTTTTCTAGTTCTGTTCTAGTTCTGTTCTAGTACTGTTCTAGTTCTGTTCTAGTTCAGTTCTAGTTCAGTTCTAGTTCAGTTCTAGTTCAGTTCTAGTTCAGTTCTAGTTCAGTTCTAGTTCAGTTCTAGTTCAGTTCTAGTTCAGTTCTAGTTCAGTTCTAGTTCAGTTCTAGTTCAGTTCTAGTTCAGTTCTAGTTCAGTTCTAGTTCAGTTCTAGTTCAGTTCTAGTTCAGTTCTAGTTCAGTTCTAGTTCAGTTCTAGTTCAGTTCTAGTTCAGTTCTAGTTCAGTTCTAGTTCAGTTCTAGTTCAGTTCTAGTTCAGTTCTAGTTCAGTTCTAGTTCAGTTCTAGTTCAGTTCTAGTTCAGTTCTAGTTCAGTTCTAGTTCAGTTCTAGTTCAGTTCTAGTTCAGTTCTAGTTCAGTTCTAGTTCAGTTCTAGTAGTTCTAGTTCAGTTCTAGTTCAGTTCTAGTTCAGTTCTAGTTCAGTTCTAGTTCAGTCTAGTTCAGTTCTAGTTCAGTTCTAGTTCAGTTCTCGTTCAGTTCTAGTTCAGTTGTAGTTCAGTTGTAGTTCAGTTCTAGTAAATTCTGATTTTAGTAAGAAATAAAAGTGATCACAGATTTTCATCGGTTTGGCCCTAGCTCCTCTAGTTTAGCCAGAAAATGGACTTTTAGGTTTCCACTCAAAAAATGGAGTTTGGTAGAAAGTGATCACAGATTTTCGTTGTTTTGGCCCTAGCTCCGCCAGAAAATGGACTTTTAGGTTTTCACTCAAAAATCAAATTTTGGTAGGAAATAAAAGTGATCACAGATTTTCATTGTTTTGGCCCTAGCTCCTCTAGTTTAGCCAGAAAATGGACTTTTAGGTTTTCACTCATAACATCGAATTTTGGTAGGAAATAAAAGTGATCACAGATTTTCATCGGATTGGCCCTAGCTCCTCTAGTTTAGCCAGAAAATGGACCTTTAGGTTTTCACTCAAAAAAATTGAATTTTGGTAGGAAATAAAAGTGATCACAGATTTTCATTGTTTAGGCCCTAGCTCCTCTAGTTTAGCCAGAAAATGGACTTTTAGGTTTTCACTTGAAAAATCGAATTTTGGTAGGAAATAAAAGTGATCACAGATTTTCATTGTTTAGGCCCTAGCTCTTCTAGTTTAGCCAGAAAATGGAATTTTTGGTTTTCACTGAAAAAATCGAATTGGTAGGAAATAAAAGTGATCACAGATTTTCATCGTATTGGCCCTAGCTCCTCTAGTTTAGCCAGAAAATGGACTTTTAGGTTTTCACTCAAAAAATTGAATTTTGGTAGGAAATAAAAGTGATCACAGATTTTCATTGTTTTGGCCCTAGCTCCTCTAGTTTAGCCAGAAAATGGACTTTTAGGTTTTCACTCAAAAAATCGAATTTTGGTAGGAAATAAAAGTCATCACAGATTTTCATCGGATTGGCCCTAGCTCCTCTAGTTTAGCCAGAAAATGGACTTTTAGGTTTTCACTCAAAAAATCAAATTTTGGTAGGAAATAAAAGTGATCACAGATTTTCATTGTTTTGGCCCTAGCTCCTCTAGTTTAGCCAGAAAATGGACTTTTAGGTTTTCACTCAAAAAATCGAATTTTGGTAGGAAATAAAAGTGATCACAGATTTTCATCGGATTGGCCCTAGCTCCTCTAGTTTAGCCAGAAAATGGACTTTTAGGTTTTCACTCAAAAAATCGAATTTTGGTAGGAAATAAAAGTGATCACAGATTTTCATCGGATTGGCCCTAGCTCCTCTAGTTTAGCCAGAAAATGGACTTTCAGGTTTTCACTCAAAAAATCGAATTTTGGTAGGAAATAAAAGTGATCACAAATTTTCATTGTTTAGGCCCTAGCTCCTCTAGTTTAGCCAGAAAATGGACTTTTAGGTTTTCATTCAAAAAATCGAATTTTGGTAGGAAATAAAAGTGATCACAGATTTTCATTGCTTAGGCCCTAGCTCCTCTAGTTTAGCCAGAAAATGGACTTTTAGGTTTTCACTCAAAAAATCGAATTTTGGTAGGAAATAAAAGTGATCACAGATTTTCACTGTTTAGGCCCTAGCTCCTCTAGTTTAGCCAGAAAATGGACTTTTAGGTTTTCACTAAAATTTAGGAAATAAAAGTGATCACAGATTTTCATTGTTTAGGCCCTAGCTCCTCTACTTTAGCCAGAAAATGGACTTTTAGGTTTTCATTCAAAAAATTGAATTTTGGTAGGAAATAAAAGTGATCACAGATTTTCATTGTTTTGGCCCTAGCTCCTCTAGTTTAGCCAGAAAATGGACTTTTAGGTTTTCACTCAAAAAATCGAATTTTGGTAGGAAATAAAAGTGATCGCAGATTTTCATCGGATTGGCCCTAGCTCCTCTAGTTTAGCCAGAAAATGGACTTTTAGGTTTTCACTCAAAAAATCAAATTTTGGTAGGAAATAAAAGTGATCACAGATTTTCATTGTTTTGGCCCTAGCTCCTCTAGTTTAGCCAGAAAATGGACTTTTAGGTTTTCACTCAAAAAATCGAATTTTGGTAGGAAATAAAAGTGATCACAGATTTTCATCGGATTGGCCCTAGCTCCTCTAGTTTAGCCAGAAAATGGACTTTTAGGTTTTCACTCAAAAAATCGAATTTTGGTAGGAAATAAAAGTGATCACAGATTTTCATCGGATTGGCCCTAGCTCCTCTAGTTTAGCCAGAAAATGGACTTTCAGGTTTTCACTCAAAAAATCGAATTTTGGTAGCAAATAAAAGTGATCACAAATTTTCATTGTTTAGGCCCTAGCTCCTCTAGTTTAGCCAGAAAATGGACTTTTAGGTTTTCATTCAAAAAATCGAATTTTGGTAGGAAATAAAAGTGATCACAGATTTTCATTGCTTAGGCCCTAGCTCCTCTAGTTTAGCCAGAAAATGGACTTTTAGGTTTTCACTCAAAAAATCGAATTTTGGTAGGAAATAAAAGTGATCACAGATTTTCACTGTTTAGGCCCTAGCTCCTCTAGTTTAGCCAGAAAATGGACTTTTAGGTTTTCACTAAAAAAATTGAATTTTGATAGGAAATAAAAGTGATCACAGATTTTCATTGTTTAGGCCCTAGCTCCTCTAGTTTAGCCAGAAAATGGACTTTTAAGTTTTTACTCAAAAAATCGAATTTTGTTAGAAAATAAAAGTGATCACAGATTTTCATTGTTTATTTCCTCTAGTTTAGCCAGAAAATGGACCTTTAGGTTTTCACTCAAAAAATCGAATTTTTGTAGGAAATAAAAGTGATCACAGATTTTCATTGTTTTGGCCCTAGCTCCTCTAGTTTAGCCAGAAAATGACTTTTAGGTTTTCACTCAAAAAATCGAATTTTTTTAGGAAATAAAAGTGATCACAGATTTTCATTGTTTTGGCTCTAGTTTAGCCAGGAAATGGACTTTAAGTTTTCACTCCAAAAATCAAATTTTGGTAGGAAATAAAAGTGATCACAGATTTTCATCGGATTGGCCCTAGCTCTTCTAGTTTAGCCAGAAAATGAACTTTGAGGTTTTCACTCAAAAAATCGAATTTTGGTAGGAAATGAAAGTGATCACAGATTTTCATTGTTTTGGCCCTAGCTCCTCTAGTTTAGCCAGAAAATGGACTTTTAGGTTTTTTTAGGTTTAGGATTTTTTTTTTAGGAAATAAAAGTGATCACAGGTTTTCATTGTTTTGGCTCTAGTTTAGCCAGGACATGGACTTTTAAGTTTTCACTCAAACAATCGAATTTTGGTAGGAAATAAAAGTGATCACAGATTTTCATTGTTTTGGCCCTAGCTCCTCTAGTTTAGCCAGAAAATGGACTTTAGGTTTTAACTCAAAAAATCGAATTTTGGTAGGAAATAAAAGTGATCACAGATTTTCATCGGTTTGACCCTAGCTCTTCTAGTTTAGCCAGAAAATGAACTTTGAGGTTTTCACTCAAAAAATCGAATTTTGGTAGGAAATGAAAGTGATCACAGATTTTCATTGTTTTGGCCCTAGCTCTTCTAGTTTAGCTAGAAAATGGACTTTTAGGTTTTCACTCAAAAAATCGAATTTTGGTAGGAAATAAAAGTGATCACAGATTTTCATCGGTTTGGCCCTAGCTCTTCTAGTTTAGCCAGAAAATGGACTTTTAGGTTTTCGCTCACAAAATCGAATTTTGGTAGGAAATAAAAGTGATCACAGATTTTCATCGGTTTGGCCCTAGCTCCTGTAGTTTAGCCAGAAAATGGACTTTTAGGTTTTCACTCAAAAAATCGAATTTTTTTAGGAAATAAAAGTGATCACAGATTTTCATCGCATTGGCCCTAGCTCTTCTAGTTTAGCTAGAAAATGGACTTTTAGGTTTTCACTCAAAATATCGAATTTTGGTAGGAAATGAAAGTGATCACAGATTTTCATCGGTTTGGCCCTAGCTCTTCTCGTTTAGCCAGAAAATGGACTTTTAAGTTTTCACTCAAAAAATTGAATGGTAGGAAAAAAAGTGATCACAGATTTTCATTGTTTTGGCCCTAGCTCCTCTAGTTTAGCCAGAAAATGGACTTTTAGGTTTTCACTCATAACATCGAATTTTGGTAGGAAATAAAAGTGATCACAGATTTTCATCGGATTGGCCCTAGCTCCTCTAGTTTAGCCAGAAAATGGACCTTAAGGTTTTCACTCAAAAAAAATTGAATTTTGGTAGGAAATAAAAGTGATCACAGATTTTCATTGTTTAGGCCCTAGCTCCTCTAGTTTAGCCAGAAAATGGACTTTTAGGTTTTCACTCAAAAAATTGAATTTTGGTAGGAAATAAAAGTGATCACAGATTTTCATTGTTTTGGCCCTAGCTCCTCTAGTTTAGCCAGAAAATGGACTTTTAGGTTTTCGCTCAAAAAATCGAATTTTGATAGGAAATAAAAGTGATCACAGATTTTCATCGGATTGGCCCTAGCTCCTCTAGTTTAGCCAGAAAATGGACTTTTAGGTTTTCACTCCAAAAATCAAATTTTGGTAGGAAATAAAAGTGATCACAGATTTTCATTGTTTTGACCCTAGCTCCTCTAGTTTAGCCAGAAAATGTACTTTTAGGTTTTCACTCAAAAAATCGAATTTTGGTAGGAAATAAAAGTGATCACACATTTTCATTGTTTTGGGCCCTAGCTCCTCTAGTTTAGCCAGAAAATGGACTTTTAGGTTTTCACTTGAAAAATCGAATTTTGGTAGGAAATAAAAGTGATCACACATTTTCATTGTTTAGGCCCTAGCTCCTCTAGTTTAGCCAGAAAATGGACTTTTAGGTTTTCACTCAAAAAATCGAATTTTGGTAGGAAATAAAAGTGATCACAGATTTTCACTGTTTAGGCCCTAGCTCCTCTAGTTTAGCCAGAAAATGGACTTTTAGGTTTTCACTCAAAAAATCGAATTTTTTTAGGAAATAAAAGTGATCACAGATTTTCATCGCATTGGCCCTAGCTCTTCTAGTTTAGCTAGAAAATGGACTTTTAGGTTTTCACTCAAAATATCGAATTTTGGTAGGAAATGAAAGTGATCACAGATTTTCATCGGTTTGGCCCTAGCTCTTCTCGTTTAGCCAGAAAATGGACTTTTAAGTTTTCACTCAAAAAATTGAATTTTGGTAGGAAAAAAAGCGATCACAGATTTTCATTGTTTTGGCCCTAGCTCCTCTAGTTTAGCCAGAAAATGGACTTTTAGGTTTTCACTCATAACATCGAATTTTGGTAGGAAATAAAAGTGATCACAGATTTTCACTGTTTAGGCCCTAGCTCCTCTAGTTTAGCCAGAAAATGGACTTTTAGGTTTTCACTAAAAAAATTGAATTTTGATAGGAAATAAAAGTGATCACAGATTTTCATTGTTTAGGCCCTAGCTCCTCTAGTTTAGCCAGAAAATGGACTTTTAAGTTTCCACTCAAAAAATCGAATTTTGGTTGGAAATAAAAGTGATCACAGATTTTCATTGTTTAGGCCCTAGCTCCTCTAGTTTAGCCAGAAAATGGAGTTCTAGGTTTCCACTCAAAAAATCGAATTTTGATAGGAAATAAAAGTGATCACAGATTTGCATTGTTTTGGCCCTAGCTCCTCTAGTTTAGCCAGAAAATGGACTTTTAAGTTTTCATTAAAAAAATCGAATTTTGGTAGGAAATAAAAGTGATCACAGATTCAAACAGATCATCGGTTTGGCCCTAGCTCCTCTAGTTTAGCCAGAAAATGGACTTTTAAGTTTTTACTCAAAAAATCGAATTTTGTTAGAAAATAAAAGTGATCACAGATTTTCATTGTTTTGGCCCTAGCTCCTCTAGTTTAGCCAGAAAATTGACTTTTAGGTTTTCACTCAAAAAATCGAATTTTGGTAGGAAATAAAAGTGATCACAGATTTTCATTGTTTAGGCCCTAGCTCCTCTAGTTTAGCCAAAAAATGGAATTTTAGGTTTTCACTCAAAAAATCGAATTTTGATAGGAAATAAAAGTGATCACAGATTTTCATTGTTTAGGCCCTAGTTCCTCTAGTTTAGCCAGAAAATGGAGTTCTAGGTTTCCACTCAAAAAATCGAATTTTGATAGGAAATAAAAGTGATCACAGATTTTCATTCTAACTGCTGTAGTTTAGCCAGAAAATGGATTTTTAAGTTTTCACTCAGAACATCAAATTTTGGTAGGAAATAAAAGTGATCACAGATTTTCATTGTTTTGGCCCTAGCTCCTCTAGTTTAGCCAGAAAATAGACTTTTAAGTTTTTGCTCAAAAAATCAAATTTTGGTAGGAAATAAAAGTGATCACAGATTTTCATTGTTTTGGCCCTAGCTCCTCTAGTTTAGCCAGAAAATGGACTTTTAAGTTTTTGCTCAAAAAATCGAATTTTGGTAGGAAATAAAGGTGATCACAGATTTTCATTGTTTTGGCCCTAGCTAGTTTTCACTAAAAAAAAATCGAATTTCGGTAGGAAATAAAAGTGATCACAGATTTTCATTGTTTTGGCCCTAGCTCTTCTAGTTTAGCCAGAAAATGGCCTTTTAAGTTTTCACTAAAAAAAATCGAATTTTGGTAGGAAATAAAAGTGATCACAGATTTTCATTGTTTTGGCCCTAGCTCCTCTAGTTTAGCCAGAAAATGGACTTTTAGGTTTTCACTCAAAAAATCGAATTTTGGTTGGAAATAAAAGTGATCACAGATTTTCATTGTTTAGGCCCTACCTCCTCTAGTTTAGCCAGAAAATGGAGTTCTAGGTTTTCACTCAAAAAATCGAATTTTGCTTGGAAATAAAAGTGATCACAGATTTTCATTGGATTGGCCCTAGCTCCTCTAGTTTAGCCAGAAAATGGACTTTTATGTTTCCACTCAAAAAATCGAATTTTGGTAGGAAATAAAAGTGCTCACAGATTTTCATTGTTTTGGCCCTAGCTCCTCTAGTTTAGTCAGAAAATGGACTTTTAGGTTTCCACTCAAAAAATCGAATTTTGGTAGGAAATAAAAGTGATCACAGATTTTCATTGTTTAGGCCCTAACTCCTCTAGTTTAGCCAGATAATGGACTTTTAGGTTTTCACTCAAAAAAATCGAATTTTGGTAGGAAATAAAAGTGGTCACAGATTTTCTTTGTTTTGGCCCTAGCTCCTCTAGTTTAGTCAGAAAATGGACTTTTAGGTTTCCACTCAAAAAATCGAATTTTGGTAGGAAATAAAAGTGATCACAGATTTTCATCGGATTGGCCCTAGCTCTTCTAGTTTAGCCAGAAAATGGACTTTTATGTTTTCACTCAAAAAATCGAATTTTGGTAGGAAATAAAATTGATCACAGATTTTAATTGTTTTGGCCCTAGCTCCTCTAGTTTAGCCAGAAAATGGACTTTTAGGTTTTCACTCGAAAAATCGAATTTTGGTAGGAAATAAGTGATCACAGATTTTCATTGTTTTAGCCCTAGCTCCTCTGGTTTAGCCAGAAAATGGACTCTAGTTCAGGTAGAAAATGTGATCATAGTTGGTTATACTTTTTGTGTTAAACAATTTTTTCAAGTGTTAATATGCAACAGCTACTAGCGATGTTTAACAGACTTTAACTGCCTATTGCTGGCATACAAAATGGTGTCAGCTTCCAATATTTCCTTTCAACACTTAGGCATATTAATGTTTTGTTACACATACCTAGTGAAGTATACATTTAGGGGGGTGAATATATTATGGCAGTTGTTTTATTAGCTAATTAGTGAGTGAGTGGTTTTTGGCGTCTTTTTCTCCCCGCTTTTTTTGCTTAATGGTTGTTTTTAGAGGTATGGCAAATGCTTTTTCGTTGCTGTTGGATGAAATCCTGCAGCGGATGTATCATTTATTGATTAAAATGCAGTGGTAGCAGAGTTACAAAAAGAAAATGTTAGTAATTAGTGAAATTTAACATTCACAGTCTCTAGGGCTTAATAAATACATTTTCTTTAAAGAAGAATTTTAATTAGTTTGTCTCGGTTTCACATCGTTTGGAAAAGACAAATTAGTAGCGAGTGTAATGTAAGAAAATCCTTTAGTATTAATTTTCTAAAATTGCTTTAGTTTCCGGCCAATTTTGCTATTTGTTTTCTAAAAATTTCTAACAGTTTATTTTCTAGCAAAACAATAAAACTAGTGAAATGAAAAACTACAACCAAAAACAAAAATTAAAGAAACTTAGTTCGAAAATAATACCAATTGACCTCAATTTGTATGTATGTGTCATTTTAACAATTGCTGTTGTTGTTTTCTTTTTCCGTTCAACACTTGTTTTTCTATAAAAACAATAGTAGTCATGGTGGAAAATAGGGAAAGAAGGTTGGTTAGAGTCAAAAACTAAAGGAAAAAACATGTGTTAAACAAAGTTTTCATTTATAGTTTTTTGCATACAAATAAATAACTCATACATATGTAACATATTTTAACCTTTGGCATCCTTTTTTCTCTATTTTTTTATTAATACTTTCTTTGTGAATAACAAAAATGTTCAAAAATATATGAATGACTGCATGAATGAATGTCTATATAAATAAATTTTAGTTGTATGAATGAAGAAAAAAAAAAAATAACAACAACACAATGTGTGTTAAGTAGTTTTTGCAACCGGGGTGATTTGTTTTTCTGCTACAAATAGTGTTAGTTGTAGTTATTAAGTTAGCTTAACAGGTGGAGAAAAATAAAAGAAACAGAACTAGAATAGAACTAGAACAGAACTAGAACAGAACTAGAACAGAACTAGAACAAAACTAGAACAGAACTAGAACAAAACTAGAACTGAACTAGAACAGAACTAGAACAGAACTAGAACAAAACTAGAACAGAACTAGAACAGAACTAGAACAGAACTAGAACAGAACTAGAACAGAACTAGAACAGAACTAAAACAGAACTAGAACAGAACTAGAACAAAACTAGAACAGAACTAGAACAGAACTAGAACAGAACTAGAACAGAACTAGAACAAAACTAGAACAAAACTAGAACAGAACTAGAACAGAACTAGAACAGAACTAGAACTGAACTAGAACAGAACTAGAACTAGAACAGAACTAGAACAGAACTAGAACAGAACTAGAACAGAACTAGAACAGAACTAGAACAGAACTAGAACAGAACTAGAACAGAACTAGAACAGAACTAGAACAGAACTAGAACAGAACTAGAACTAGAACAAAACAAGAACAGACACTAGAACAGAACTAGAACAGAACTAGAACAGAACTAGAACAGAACCTAGAACAAAACTAGAACAGAACTAGAACAGAACTAGAACAGAACTAGAACAGAACTAGAACAGAACTAGAACAGAACTAGAACAGAACTAGAACAGAACTGGAACAGAACTAGAACAGAACTAGAACAGAACTAGAACAGAACTGAACAGAACTTGAACAGAACTATAACAGAACTAGAACAGAACTAGAACCAGAACTAGAACAGACTAGAACAGAACTAGAACAGAACAGAACTAGAACAGAACTAGAACAGAACTAGAACAGAACTAGAACAGAACTAGAACAGAACTAGAACAGAACTAGAACAGAACTAGAACAGAACTAGAACAGAACTAGAACAGAACTAGAACAGAACTAGAACAGAACTAGAACAGAACTAGAACAGAACTAGAACAGAACTAGAACAGAACTAGAACAGAACTAGAAAGAACTAGAACAGAACTAGAACAGAACTAGAACAGAACTAGAACAGAACTAGAACAGAACTAGAACAGAACTAGAACAGAACTAGAACAGAACAGAACTAGAACAGAACTAGAACAGAACTAGAACAGAACTAGAACAGAACTAGAACAGAACTAGAACAGAACTAGAACAGAACTAGAACAGAACTAGAACAGAACTAGAACAGAACTAGAACAGAACAGAACAGAACTAGAACAGAACAGAACTAGAACAGAACTAGAACAGAACTAGAACAGAACTAGAACAGAACTAGAACAGAACTAGAACAGAACTAGAACAGAACTAGAACAGAACTAGAACAGAACTAGAACAGAACTAGAACAGAACTAGAACAGAACTAGAACAGAACTAGAACAGACTAGAACAGAACTAGAACAGAACTAGACAGAACTAGAACAGAACTAGAACAGAACTAGAACAGAACTAGAACAGAATAGAAGACTAGAAGAGAACTAGAAACAGAACTAGAACTGAACTAGAACTGAACTAGAACAGAACTAAAACAGTACTAGAACAGTACTAGAACAGAACTAGAACAGAACTAGAACAGAACTAGAACAGAACTAGAACAGAACTAGAACAGAACTAGAAACAGAACTAGAACAGAACAGACCTGGGATAAATGCATTAAATGTGTTAATGCATTAACAATTTTTTCTACATTAAAAAAAATTAATGTTAATGCAAGTTTATTGCATTAACATTAACATGGGTACATTTAATGCATTAAATTTGCATTAACATTAAATATTTTTAAATTTAATGCATTAATTTTACATTAACATTAAATATTTGTGAAATTAATGCATTAATTTTGCATTAACATTAAATATTTTTGAATTTAATGCATTAATTTTTCCTTAACATTAAATAATAAATAATAAAATTAATGCATTAATTTTCCATTAACATTAATGTATAAAATAATTTATAAAAATAAGAATACAGCGCTAAAGATCTCGGTCTAACTAAATTCAAGTAAAATTGAATGTGTTAAAGTCCTTTCTAATAAGTCCTATACTCGATAATACATATTAGAAGAATAGTATCACTTCCCAGATATTCTTTTTTTAGTTTATTTTGTTAAAGTCCTTTCGAATAAGTCCTATACACGATAATACTTATTAGAAGAATAGTATCACTTCCCAGATATGCCTTTTTTAGTTTATTTTGTCTGTGAAATCTTATATAAATATCATATTTAAAACACACAAGTTTGAATGGAATATAGGAGTTATTAGAAAGGAATTTAACCTATTTAATATTAATTGTATTTAGTTAGATCGAGGTCTTTTGTGCTGTATTTTTATTTATGTTTATCAATTTTTATATATATTAACGTTAATGGAATATTAATGCATTAATTTTATTGCTTATTTAATGTTAATGTAAAATTAATGCACTAAATTCAGATATATTTAATGTTAATGCAAAATTAATGCATTAATTTCAAAAATATTTAATGTTAATGTAAAATTAATGCATTAAATTCAAAAATATTTAATGTTAATGGAAATTTAATGCATTAAATTTTACAAATTTAATGTTAATGCAATATTTTTTACATTAAATTAATTTTTTTTTTAATTTAATGTTAATGCAAAATTAATGGAAATCGCCCAGGTCTGGAACAGAACTAGAACAGAACTAGAACAGAACTAGAACAGAACTAGAACAGAACTAGAACAGAACTAGAACAGAACTAGAACAGAACTAGAACAGAACTAAAACAGATCTAGAACAGGACTACAACAGAACAAAAACAGAACTAACTCAAACAAGAACCTTGTTTACTTAATCTTCTGCCACTCCTTGTTTGAAACTTTATAAAAAATAACACACCTGCTCACCATTTATTGCTACGAAAGGTTTATTTTTATTTGCTTTTTGTTTTGTTATATGTTAGATTTTTTCCTCATTGCGGTTTTTAACAATATCTACCCCTCAAGTGGTCTTACAACATGATTTGTTTTCTATTTTTTTCCGTTCATTTTTCTTCAACGTGCCACATGCTCTCATTTGAATTTTTTCTTATACGTTTGTGGTTTTTTTGTTGTGTTTTTTTGTTATTGCCTCCAGATAACAAAATTGTTTTTAACATAACAAAAATATCTTTAAATAAACAAAAACCCAAAGAGTATGTAAAATATATTCCTACATGCTACATTTATTAAAGTATTTTTCGACTCTTAAGCAGGAACGGCAAAAAGGAATTTATGTATGTATACATGTTGTTAACAATATGTTGTCTCTTTGCCGGGGAGTCTGCTAACATCTTTGTTACTTTGTAAGTGTCATCTCAATTTCTTTTTCTAAGGGTTTCTTAGGGACTTTTGAAATATCTTTTCGGCCTGGCCAATTATTGAATGTTTGTCTTCTTTATTTCTTTGCTGTTTTTCTTTTGATTTTTTGTTGGTTGACGTTTCAACACAAAGCTTCCTGTTGCATTTAGGCAGGCTAAATGTGGTTTTTAATGTGTTTGTTGTTTTATATATAGGGTTTAATTGCCCTCAATATGGCCACCTTATGCTGTAGAGTTTTCTATATTGTTTTAGATAAAAATCTAAGACGGTTGCTAGTTTAAGTTGTTTTTCGTAGTTAAAACAGATGACAAGAAGAACAAAAAATATAAATACGGCCACTTAAGTTTTGTTTGCTTTTCCTAAGAGAACATGTTTGTTTATCAAATAGTTTGGAAAAAAGGGTCAAAGAGTTCTTTAGAATCTCAATAAAGGAACAGCAAAATGGAAAGAGCCTCGATTGAACTAAAACAGATGTAGAAAACAATACTAAAACAGAACTAGAAACAAACATAGAGTAGAACTAGAAGATAACTAGAACAGAAATAGAACAGAACTAGAACAGAACTAGAACAGAACTAGAACAGAACTAGAACAGAACTAGAACAGAACTAGAACAGACTAGAACAGAACTAGAACAGAACTAGAAACAGAACTAGAAACAGAAACTAGACAGAACTAGAACAGAACTAGAACAGAACTAGAACAGAACTAGAACAGAACTAGAACAGAACTAGAACAGAACCAGAACAGAACCAGAACAGAACCAGATCAGAACCAGATCAGAACCAGATCAGAACCAGATCAGAACCAGATCAGAACCAGAACAGAACCAGAACAGAACCAGAACAGAACCAGAACAGAACCAGAACAGAACAGAACTAGAACAGAACTAGAACAGAACTAGAACAGAACTAGAACAGAAATAGAACAGAACTAGAACAGAACTAGAACACGAACTAGAACAGAACTAGAACAGAACTAGAACAGAACTAGAACAGAACTAGAACAGAACTAGAACAGAACTAGAACAGAACTAGAACAGAACTAACAGAACAACAGAACTATAACAGAACTAGAACAGAACTATAACAGAACTAGACAGAACTAGAACAGAACTAGAAACAGAACTAGAACAGAACTAGAACAGAACAGAACTAGACAGAACTAGAACAGAACTAGAAACAGAACTAGAACAGAACTAGAACAGAACTAGAACAGAACTAGAACAGAACTAGAACAGAACTAGAACAGAACTAGAACAGAACTAGAACAGAACTAGAACAGAACTAGAACAGAACTAGAACAGAACTAGAACAGAAACTGAAACAGAACTAGAACAGAACTAGAAAGAACTAGAACAGAACTAGAACAGAACTAGAACAGAACTAGACAGACAAGAACTAGAACAGAACTAGAACAGAACTAGAACAGAACTAGAACAGAACTAGAACAGAACTAGACAGAACTAGAACAGAAACTAGAACCGAACTAGAAGAGAAACTAGAACAGCACTAGAACAGCACTAGAACAGAACTAGAACAGAACTAGAACAGAACTAGAACAGAACTAGAACGAACTAGAACCGAACTAGAACAGAACTAGAACAGAACTAGAACAGAACTAGAACAGAACCAGATTCAGAACCAGAATCAGAACCAGATCAGAACCAGATCAGAACCAGAACAGAAACAACAGAACCAGACAGAACCAGATCCAGAACCAGAACAGAACCAGAACAGCAGAACCAGGAAAACCAAGAACAGAACCAGAACAGAACAGAACCTAGAACAGAACTAGAACAGAACTAGAACAGAACTAGAACAGAACTAGAACAGAACTAGAACAGAACTAGAACAGAACTAGAACAGAACTAGAACAGAACTAGAACAGAACTAGAAGCAGAACTAGAACAGAACTAGAACAGAACTAGAACAGAACTAGAACAGAACTAGAACAGAACTAAACAGAACTAGAACAGAACTAGAACAGAACTATAACAGAACTAGAACAGAACTAGAACAGAACTAGAACAGACTAGAACAGACTAGAACAGAACTAGAACAGAACTAGAACAGAACATAGAACAGACAGAACTAGAACAGAACTAGAAACAGAACTAGAACAGAACTAGAACAGAACTAGAACAGAACTAGAACAGAACTAGAACAGAACTAGAAAGAAACTAGAAAGAACTAGACAGAACTAGAACGAACTAGAAACAGAAACTAGAACAGAATAGAAAGAACTAGAACAGAACTAGAACAGAACTAGAAAGAACTAGAACAGAACTAGAACAGAACTAGAACAGAACTCGAACAGAACTAGAAACAGAACTAGAACAGAACTAGAACAGAACTAGAACAGAACTAGAACAGAACTAGAACAGAACTAGACCAGAACTAGAACAGAACTAGAAGAACTAGAACAGAACTAGAACTAACAGAACTAGAACAGAACTAGAACAGAACTAGAACAGAACTAGAACAGAACTAGAACAGAACTAGAACAGAACTAGAACAGAACTAGAACAGAACTAGAACAGAACTAGAACAGAACTAGAAAGAACTAGAACAGAACTAGAACAGAACTAGAACAGAACTAGAACAGAACTAGAACAGAACTAGAACAGAACTAGAACAGACTAGAACAGAACTGGAACAGAACTAGAACAGAACTAGAATAGAACTGGAACAGAACTAGAACAGAACTGGAACAGAACTAGAACAGAACTAGAACAGAACTAGAACAGAACTAGAACAGAACTAGAACAGAACTAGAACAGAACTAGAACAGAACTAGAACAGAACTAGAATAGAACTAGAACAGAACTAGAACAGAACTAGAACAGAACTAGAACAGAACTAGAACAGAACTAGAACAGAACTAGAACAGAACTAGAACAGAACTAGAACAGAACTAGAACAGAACTAGAACAGAACAGAACTAGAACAGAACTAGAACAGAACTAGAACAGAACTAGAACAGAACTAGAACAGAACTAGAACAGAACTAGAACAGAACTAGAAAAGAAACTAGAACAGAACTAGAACAGAACTAGAACAGAACTAGAACAGAACTAGAACAGAACTAGAACAGAACTAGAACAGAACTAGAACAGAACTAGAACAGAACTAGAACAGAACTAGAACAGAACTAGAACAGAACTAGAACAGAACTAGAACAGAACTAGAACAGAACTAGAACAGAACTAGAACAGAACTAGAACAGAACTAGAACAGAACTAGAACAGAACTAGAACAGAACTAGAACAGAACTAGAACAGAACTAGAACAGAACTAGAACAGAACTAGAACAGAACTAGAACAGAACAGAACTAGAACAGAACTAGAACAGAACTAGAACAGAACTAGAACAGAACTAGAACAGAACTAGAACAGAACTAGAACAGAACTAGAACAGACTAGAACAGAACTAGAACAGAACTAGAACAGAACTAGAACAGAACTAGAACAGAACTAGAACAGAACTAGAACAGAACTAGAACAGAACTAGAACAGAACAGAACTAGAACAGAACTAGAACAGAACTAGAAACAGAACAGAACTAGAACAGACAGAACTAGAACCAGAACAGAACTAGAACAGAACTAGAACCGACTAGAACAGAACAGACCTAGAACAGAACTAGAACAGAACTAGAACAGAACTAGAAACAGAACTAGAACAGAACTAGAACAGAACTAGAACAGAACTTAGAACAGAACTAGAACAGAACTAGACACAGAACTAGAACAGAACTAGAACAGAACTAGAACAGAACTAGAACAGAACTAGAACAGAACTAGAACAGAACTAGAACAGAACTAGAACAGAACTAGAACAGAACTAGAACAGAACTAGAACAGAACTAGAACAGAACTAGAACAGAACTAGAACAGAACTAGAACAGAACTAGAACAGAACTAGAACAGAACTAGAACAGAACTAGAACAGAACTAGAACAGAACTAGAACAGAACAGAATTAGAACAGAACTAGAACAGAACTGAACTAGAACTATGTTTTATAGTCCAATTTGTAGACCATTCGAAAAAGGTCGTCGTGTGTTACCGTTATTTTATTTTTTTTATTATGCTTAAATTTTCATTATTTATTGCATTTTAAATTTAATTATCAATTAGGCAGCTGTAATTCATTACACTTGCATTTGGGTCAAACCTGTGTTTAACTATGACAATAGTAATTTATATATTTTGTTTATTAAAAATTTTGTCATTAGTTTAATAATAAATATCATAAATTATTAATTAAAAAGTTCAAAAAATTTCAAATAAAATAATGTTCATAAATAATTAAATAAGTGTTTTTAATAATAATAAATAATAACAATAATAATAATTAAAAAAGAAGAATAAAATTTACTTGTTTTGCTACCTGGTAAAACTTTGCCAAACTGTGTCAAAGCGCAGCCACATTGTAAATCTGCAAATATGTATCAATTGGAAAATTGTTTTTGTGTTTTTTTTTGTTGGAAAATTTTATTAATCATAAAACCAATTTTTAATGATTTAGCAGTTTTTGATAACACACGGGCAAAAGTTATGGGAAAATTTGTTAATTTCAATTATGAAACCAGTATTTTAACGTGTTAGCTGTTTTAGTAGTTGAAATGGTTATAAATATGTTGAAGACCACAAACATACACATAGACATAAACTACTATATTACTTTTTATATACAAACTACCAAAATAGTGTAAAGGATATACAAGGATCTCTATACTCAATACATTACCATTTAATTGGTTTCACAAAACCCATCTGTTTTATACGTACGAAAGCAAAAACACTTTATACTTCAATAAATTCATTATAAGGCTTACATACGAATACATTAATGTGTATTTGGCAAATTTTGCATTTAACCTTTTTATGCTTTTTGCATATTCAGTAGTAGAATAATAATGTTTATTACTAATCTGAGCGCAGTATTAAACAGGGGTTAATAAATTTAAATTTACAGCAATGGTTTATAGTCAGGTTTATATAATTGAACTAGATCAGGACTAGAACATAACTAGAACATATCTAGAACTAGAACTGAACTAGACCTGAACTAGAACTGAACTAGAACTGAACTAGAACTGAACTAGAACTGAACTAGAACTGAACCAGAACTGAACTAGAACTGAACTAGAACTGAACTAAACTAAACTAGAACTGAACTAGAACTGCACCAGAACTGCACTAGAACTGCATTAGAACTGAACTAAAACTGACTAGAACTGAACTAGAACTGAACTAGAAACTGAACTAGAACTGAGCTAGACTGAACTAGAACTGAACTAGAACTGAACTAGAACAGAACTAGAACAGAACTAGAGCAGAACTAGAACAGAACTTGAACAGAACTAGAACAGAACTGACACTAGAACAGAACTAGAACAGAACTAGAACAGAACTAGAACAGAACTAGAACAGAACTAGAACAGAACTAGAACAGAACTAGAACAGAACTAGAACAGAACTAGAACAGAACTAGAACAGAACTAGAACAGAACTAGAACAGAACTAGACAGAACTAGAACAGAACTAGAACAGAACTAGAACAGAACTAGAACAGAACTAGAACAGAACTAGAACAGAACTAGAACAGAACTAGAACAGAACTAGAACAGAACTAGAACAGAACTAGAACAGAACTAGAACAGAACTAGAACAGAACTAGAACAGAACTAGAACAGAACTAGAACAGAACTAGAACAGAACTAGAACAGAACTAGAACAGAACTAGAAGAGAACTAGAACTGAACTAGAACTAGAACTGAACTAGAACTGAACTAGAACTGAACTAGAACTGAACTAGAACTGAACTAGAACTGAACTAGAACTGAACTAGAACTGAACTAGAACTGAACTAGAACTGAACTAGAACTGAACTAGAACTGGAACTGAACTAGAACTGAACTAGAACTGAACTAGAACTGAACTAGAACTGAACTAGAACTGAACTAGAACTGAACTAGAACTGAACTAGAACTGAACTAGAACTGAACTAGAACTGAACTAGAACTGAACTAGAACTGAACTAGAACTGAACTAGAACTGAACTAGAACTGAACTTGAACAGAACTAGAACAGAACTAGACAGAACTTGAACAGAACTAGAACAGAACTAGAACAGAACTAGAACAGAACTAGAACAGAATTAAAACAGAACTAGAAAACTAGAACAGAACTTGAACAGAACTAGAACAGAACTAGAACAGAACTAGAACAGAACTAGAACAGAACTAGAACTGAACTAGAACTGAACTAAAACTGAACTAGAACAGAACTTGAACAGAACTTGAACAGAACTAGAACAGAACTAGAACAGAATTAGAACAGAACTAGAACAGAACTAGAACAGAACTTGAATAGAACTAGAACAGAACTAGAACAGAACTAGAACTGACTAGAACTGAACTAGAACTGAACTAGAACTGAACTAGAACTGAACTAGAACTGAACTAGAACTGAACTAGAACTGAACTAGAACTGAACTAGAACTGAACTAGAACAGAACTAGAACAGAACTAGAACAGAACTAGAACAGAACTAGAACAGAACTAGAACAGAACTAGAACAGAACAGAACTAGAACAGAACTAGAACAGAACTAGAACAGAACTAAACAGAACAGAACTAGAACAGAACTAGAACAGAACTAGAAACAGAACTAGAACAGAACTAGAACAGAACTAGAACAGAACTAGAACAGAACTCGAACAGAACTAGAACAGAACTAGCACAGAACTAGAACAGAACTAGAACAGAACTAGAACAGAACTAGAACAGAACTAGAACTAGAACAGAACTAGAACAGAACTAGAACAGAACTAGAACAGAACTAGAACAGAACTAGAAAGAACTAGAACAGAACTAGAACAGAACTAGAACAGAACTAGAACAGAACTAGAACAGCACTAGAACAGAACTAGAACAGAACTAGAACAGAACTAGAACAGAACTAGAACAGAACTAGAACAGAACTAGAACAGAACTAGAACAGAACTAGAACAGAACTAGAACAGAACTAGACAGAACTAGAACAGAACTAGAACAGAACTAGAACAGAACTAGAACAGAACTAGACAGAAAAGAACTAGAACAGAACTAGAAAAGAACTAGAACAGAACTAGAACAGAACTAGAACAGAACTAGAACAGAACTAGAACAGAACTAGAACAGAAACTAGACAGAACTAGAACAGAACTAGAACAGAACTAGAAAACTAGAACAGACTAGAACAGAACTAGAACATAACTAGAACAGAACTAGAACAGAACTAGAACAGAACTAGAACAGAACTAGAACAGAACTAGAACAGAACTAGAACAGAACTAGAAACAGAACTAGAACAGAACTAGAACAGAACTAGAAACAGAACTAGAACAGAACTAGAACAGAACTAGAACAGAACTAGAACAGAACTAGAACAGACTAGAACAGAACTAGAACAGAACTAGAACAGAACTAGACAGACTAGAACAGAATAGAACAACAGACAGAACTAGAACAGAACTAGAACAGAACTAGAACAGAACTAGAACAGAACTAGAACAGAACTAGAACAGAACTAGAACAGAACTAGAACAGAACTAGAACAGAACTAGAACAGAACTAGAACAGAACTAGAAAGAACTAGAAACAGAACTAGAACAGAACAGAACAGAATAGAACAAAACTAGAATAGAACTAGAACAGAACTAGAACAGAACTAGAACAGAACTAGAACAGAACTAGAACAGAACTAGAACAGAACTAGAACAGAACTAGAACAGAACTAGAACAGAACTAGAACAGAACTAGAACAGAACGAGAACTAGGCTAGACTATTGATAGATGGAATATACTATAGACTAGACTATCGAGTAGGCTATAGACTAGAAGATAAAATCGACTATAGATTAAATTATAGGTAAGTGTAGACTATAGACTAGACTTTATACTACACTATAGATTATGGACGAGATAATAGACTAGACTATATACAAGATTATATAAACTAAACTATATACTAGACCATAAACCAGACTATATAATATACTTCAGCCATTTTACTTCTCCTTCCCCTTTGCATTGTCTAAACAATGTATTGCATAGACTATCAATTTTATTTTTCTTGCTACCAAATTAAAATCAATACAAATTCATTTATTTTTCATCAATAAATAATGTTTGACCTATTTTGCTTACTTTGTACCTGGCAATTATTTCAATATTATTTCTACATTATTTTAGTTTATTATTCGTATTTGTTAATTCAAAATTTAGCATATAATCATAGTAATTGATTGCATAATTAACATGTTTTTACAGAAATGCACACAAAGAACTTTTCTATACAACTAATTAAAGTTTAGCAGAATTTTAATTAGTTTATAGAATTACATATTACAAATACATATTTTGAATGTATATATTAGGGGTAAATGAAATTTTAGTTTCGACAACCATGCAAGTTAGGGAACATGTGTAATGAAGGACATCTACAAACATCTACATGGAAGCTTAATTAAATACCACACATAAGAGAAAAGTTTAGAGAAATTTTGGTTGGTTTGGAATAGGAGTAAGCCATGATTAAATAGATAACAAGTTAAAATGGGAGAAAATGTAAGGAAAATATTTAGTTTATGTATACAAAAACTGTCAGAGATATTAGCTTAAATAATAGCCAAAATAGCAAACTATTACAAAGTTTCCAACACCTAAAAGCAGGCTTTAAAATATTTAAACTTTTTGATTAAACTTTGCGCAAAAACTTCCTTAAACTTCATTTTCTTATTCCCTTTGCTGCCTTAAAGTAGCCTTTACTTTTCCTTAAGCCTACACGTATACTTTTTATTTTATAATCTTTATTAATCTCCATAAATCCTTTTATTATTTAACATAAACACGTGCAAAAATGAGGGATTGTATTCATATTTTTGCCATAAAATCTTAGGGAAATTTCTGATACAAACACATTTGCTTATTTGTTACTCATAACATAAAAATTTTCCTGCATAAAGTATGCTACAAAATTTGCATAAATAAATATTTTTTCTTGTCTGAGACAAGCCTGCAGTTTTAAGTAGCTATTACATATATTTGTTTTCATGGCTAAATAAAAATCTACAATTTATGATTTAATTTGCTTAAAAAAGTTTAACATAACTGCTAGGATAATAAAGAAAATAGTTTGGAACTAGTGCCTACTTTAAGGCAACTTTCATAAAAAGCAATAAAAAAGCAGATGCTGTATAAAAATATTACAAAATATATATAGACTCAGTTATAGTTTGATTTATAGTTAAGATCATAATCCGAGATAGTGACCAGAAAGAAAAGGCCGATTTATAGTTTTTTCACCAGATAAATAGTCAATACTACTTACTATATATTCTGGTTTATACTAAAAACTGTAAAGTCTAGTCTATAGTCTAGTCTATAGTCTAGTCTATAGTCTAGTCTATAGTCTTGTCTATAGTCTAGTCTATAGTCTAGTCTATAGTCTAGTCTAGTCTATAGTCTAGTCTATAGTCTAGTCTAGTCTATAGTCTAGTCTATAGTCTAGTCTATAGTCTAGTCTATAGTCTAGTCTATAGTCTAGTCTATAGTCTAGTCTATAGTCTAGTCTATAGTCTAGTATATAGTCTAGTCTATAGTCTAGTCTATAGTCTAGTATATAGTCTAGTCTATAGTCTAGTCTACAGTCTAGTCTATAGTCTAGTCTATATTCTAGTCTATAGTCTAGTCTATAGTCTAGTCTATAGTCTAGTCTATAGTCTAGTCTATAGTCTAGTCGATAGTCTAGTCTATAGTCTAGTCTATAGTCTAGTCTATAGTCTAGTCTATAGTCTAGTCTATAGTCTAGTCTATAGTCTAGTCTATAGTCCTAGTCTATAGTCTAGTCTATAGTCTAGTCTATAGTCTAGTCTATAGTCTAGTCTATAGTCTAGTCTATAGTCTAGTCTATAGTCTAGTCTATAGTCTAGTCTATAGTCTAGGTCTATAGTCTAGTCTATAGTCCTAGTCTATAGTCTAGTCTATAGTCTAGTCTATAGTCTAGTCTATAGTCTAGTCTAATAGTCTAGTCTATAGTCCTAGTCTATAGTCTAGTCTATAGTCTAGTTAGTCTAGTCTAGTAGTCTAGTCTAGTAGTCTAGTCTAGTCTAGTCTAGTCTAGTCTAGTCTAGTCTAGTCTAGTCTAGTCTAGTCTAGTCTAGTCTAGTCTAGTTCTAGTCTAGTCTAGTCTAGTCTAGTCTAGTCCTAGTCTAGTCTAGCTAGTCTATAGTCCTAGTCCTATAGTCTAGTCTATAGTCTAGTCTATAGTCTAGTCTATAGTCTAGTCTATAGTCTAAGTCTATAGTCTAGTCTATAGTCGATCTATAGTCTAGTCTATAGTCTAGTCTAGTCTAGTCTAGTCTATAGTCCTAGTCTATAGTTCTAGTTCTAGTGCTTCTAGTTCTGTTCTAGTTCTATTCTAGTTCTGTTCTAGTCTCTTCTAGTTCTGTTCTAGTTCTGTTCTAGTTCTGTTCTAGTTCTGTTCTAGTTCTGTTCTAGTTCTGTTCTAGTTCTGTTCTAGTTCTGTTCTAGTTCTGTTCTAGTTCTGTTCTAGTTCTGTTCTAGTTCCTGTTCTAGTTCTGTTCTAGTTCTGTTCTAGTTCTGTTCTAGTTCTGTTCTAGTTCTGTTCTAGTTCTGTTCTAGTTCTGTTCTAGTTCTGTTCTAGTTCTGTTCTAGTCGAGTTCGGTTCTAGTTCTGTTCTAGTTCGGTTCTAGTTCTGTTCTAGTTCTGTTCTAGTTCTGTTCTAGTTCTGTTCTAGTTCTGTTCTAGTTCTGTTCTAGTTCTGTTCTAGTTCTGTTCTAGTTCTGTTCTAGTTCTGTTCTAGTTCTGTTCTAATTCTGTCTAGTTTCTGTTCTATTCTGTTCTAGTCTGTTCTAGTTTTGTTCTAGTTCTGTTCTAGTTTCTGTTCTAGTTCTGTCTAGTTCTGTTCTAGTCTGTCTAGTTCTGTTCTAGTTCTGTTCTAGTTCTGTTCTAGTTCTGTTCTAGTTTCTGTTCTAGTTCTGTTCTAGTTCTGTTCTAGTCTGTTAGTTCTGTTCTAGTTCTGTTCGAGTTCTGTTCTAGTTCTGTTCTAGTTCTGGTCTAGTTCTGTCTAGTTCTGTTCTAGTTCTGTTCTAGTTCTGTTCTAGTTCTGTTTCTAGTTCTGTTCTAGTTCTGTTCTAGTTCTGGTCTAGTTCTGGTCTAGTTCTGTTCTAGTTCTAGTTTGTTCTAGTTCTGTTCTAGTTCTGTTCTAGTTCTGTTCTAGTTCTGTTTAATTAAATTTTTTCCTTTCTTTAATTTTCAAAACCTTTTCATTATTTTCAGTTATTTCCTCTGGTGTTTTCTTTTAATTATATTACTTCCTTATCTTTGCTTTAGCATACTTTTAGGCATTTTCCGTTTTTTTGTTAATATCTGCCTAAATCTATAAATATTATCACAGTTTTTTGCTTGCTATTAGATTAATATCGATAGCAATTGTTTTTAAACGTTTAAGCTGTATGTTTTGATTTCTTAAAGCTTATTGTAGCATACTTTTGAGCTGTTGGACTAGTTGTCTCTATATAGTTATAAGTTATGCTATTTTCTAAATCCTTCAGTTAGTTTTTTTTGCGATTTTTGTCAAACAAATCTTTTATTTCTTTAGTTTTTTAACATTATTTGTTATTTTTGTTTTCTAGTTTAAAATATTTGACGTCAGCACTCTATTGTTCTTTTTTTCGTAGTTTCCAATACTGTATAGTAAACTAGTTTCTATAGTGTTTTTTTTTTAGCACCAAAGGCAGCCAGGGGTAGGGAGGGAAGCATAAAATAAAATTGTGCTCTTTTTTATGGTTTAAGCAGCAAATAGCAATTGCAGCAGCAACAGCAGCAGTAGCAACTAAAACCATAAAAATAAATTGCACAAACACATGACTGCACTTGAGGAATATATTATACACTGAACAAAATGTTTGTATTTAACGTACTAACGTGCTTCAGAGTCATTTAAAAATCTGGTGATTTCTCTAACTGTAATTTATTTCATTTTCTCCCTTTATTTGCAGTATTTACCCAAACAAATTTATTACTTTTTGAACCCAAAAACAACAACAAATATAAACATTTTGATGGTAAAAATTTTTCCCATATGTCTAGATCGCTAAATACTAACTTAATGCACTTTTTTGCTTTAAATTTTTTAACGTCAGTTTGTAGCTTGCTACTGTTGCTTCAGCACACCTTATGGACACAGGTGCTATAAAAAAGATTATGTTAGGAGTGACAGTAAAATATATGCAAAATACTTTAAACCTTTAAAAGGTACTCACAGAAAAATAAATAAAAATCCCAGGAAAATGGGATTTATTAACAAAATCGAACTAGAACTAGAACAGAACTAAAAAAGAACTACAGCAGAACTAGAACAGAACTAGAAAGGAACTAGAACAGAACTAGAACAGAACTAGAACAGAACTAGAACAGAACTAGAACAGAACTAGAACAGAACTAGAACAGAACAGAACTAGAACAGAACTAGAACAGAACTAGAACAGAACTAGAACAGAACTAGAACAGAACTAGAACAGAACTAGAACAGAACTAGACAGACTAGAACAGAACTAGAACAGAACTAGAACAGAACTAGAACAGAGCTAGAACAGAACTAGAACAGAACTAGAACAGAACTAGAAAGAACTAAACAGAACTAGAACAGAACTAGAACAGAACTAGAACAGAACTAGAACAGAACTAGAACAGAACTAGAACAGAACTAGAAACTAGAACAGAACTAGAACAGAACTAGAACAGAACTAGAACAGAACTAGAACAGAACTAGAACAGAGCTAGAACAGAACTAGAACAGAACTAGAACAGAATTAGAAACAGAACTAGAACAGAACTAGAACAGAACTAGAACAGAACTAGAACAGAACTAGAACAGAACTAGAAAAACAAACTAGAACAAAACTAGAACAAAACTAGAACAAAACTAGAACAGAACTAGAACAGAACTAGAACAGAACTAGAACAGAACTAGAAACAGAACTAGAACAGAACTAGAAAACTAGAACAGAACTAGAAGAACTAGAACAGAACTAGAACAGAACTAGAACAGAACTAGAACAGAACTAGAACAGAACTAGAATAGAACTAGAACAGAACTAAGAACAGAACTAGACAGAACTAGAACAGAACTAGAACAGAACCTAGAACAGAACTAGAACAGAACTGAACTGAACTTAAACTGAACTTAAACTGAACTTAAACTGAGCTTAAACTGAACTTAAACTGAACTTAAACTGAACTTAAACTAAACTTAAACTGAGCTAAAACTGAACTAGCAACTTAACTAGAACTGAACTACTAAATAAAAATAATATTAAATTAAAGTTTTTTGAAGTTTTCTAAAGTTTCGGAATATTAGCTTCTATTTTTCTCCTGTAGCCATTTTTAAAGGGAATCCTGCAGCGTTTAGCCAAACCTAAAGCAAAATTCTTGAGTCATGTTTATCACTATTTCAAAATATTTATTTTAATTGAGCGGCAATAGTTCTGATATAAAAGACTTTTAGCTTAAAAAGGGGGTAAATAGATGGTTGTAAAAAGGTACCAACTTTAGCCTACAAAATGTAAAGAAGGTTTGAATAATAACCTTTGCCTTTCCTTTTCTCTCTTTTACTTACTGTTCTTTTTATATAATAAAATTTCAAATTGGTCCTGTTGTTGATTTTCCAAGGTGTATTCCAAACGGGCCACCGTTTCTTTATCTGTCAGCTCGCCATACATGAAACCACATCTGCAAAAAATGGAAATGGGGGGAAAACACATAAAATTGCAATTACAGAGAAATACATTAACATTTGTTTTTGCAATATTAATTTGTTTATTTAACACGACAAACAAAAACAGAAAAAACAATAAAATTAAATGGTTTAAATAAAAAACCAGCTACTTGTCAATAGGTTTAATTATTAACCGCCAACAGGTTGAAGTGAAAAAGAGCTTAACTGTCAAGATTTTACAAAAGCTACTTCATAATAACTACAGCGAACTTGAGAGTTCTGTAGGAAAGGTAGATTTTTTTAAATTTGTTGTTAGGTTTTGATATATTGTATGTTAAGCTCTTTTTCCTTTCGGCTTCTGTTAAATTTTTGCTAAAAATTAATATAACAATTAATATTTAAACATGAATATCGTTACAATTTTTTGTTTTTTAACGCAATTACTTTTGTTTCATGGCAAACGAAATAATGTTTAATTAATAATTAAAACGGAATGAATAATCAATAACAAATAAAAACAAATATATTTTTCTCCTCTAGTTGTACTCGTAGTCAGTTTCAGTTCTGTTCTAGTTCTGCTCTAGTTCTGTTCTAGTTCTGTTCTAGTTCTGTTCTAGTTCTGTTCTAGTTCTGTTCTAGTTCTGTTCTAGTTCTGTTCTAGTTCTGTTCTAGTTCTGTTCTAGTTCTGTTCTAGTTCTGTTCTAGTTCTGTTCTAGTTCTGTTCTAGTTCTGTTCTAGTTTTGTTCTGGTTCTGTTCTAGTTCTGTTCTAGTTCTGTTCTAGTTCTGTTCTAGTTCTGTTCTAGTTGTGTTCTAGTTCTGTTCTAGTTCTGTTCTAGTTCTGTTCTAGTTCTGTTCTAGTTCTGTTCTAGTACTTTTCTAGTTCTGCTCTAGTTCTGTTCTAGTTCTGTTCTAGTTCTGTTCAAGTTCTGTTCTAGTTCTGTTCTAGTTCTGTTCTACTGTTCTAGTTCTGTTCTAGTTCTGTTCTAGTTCTGTTCTAGTTCTGTTCTAGTTCTGTTCTAGTTCTGTTCTAGTTCTGTTCTAGTTCTGTTCTAGTTCTGTTCTAGTTCTGTTCTAGTTCTGTTCTAGTTCTGTTCTAGTTCTGTTCTAGTTGTGTTCTAGTTCTGTTCTAGTTCTGTTCTAGTTCTGTTCTAGTTCTGTTCTAGTACTTTTCTAGTTCTGCTCTAGTTCTGTTCTAGTTCTGTTCTAGTTCTGTTCTAGTTCTGTTCTAGTTCTGTTCTAGTTCTGTTCTAGTTCTGTTCTAGTTCTGTTCTAGTTCTGTTCTAGTTCTGTTCTAGTTCTGTTCTAGTTCTGTTCTAGTTCAGTTCTAGTTCTGTTCTAGTTCAGTTCTAGTTCTGTTCTAGTTCAGTTCTGGTTCAGTTCTAGTTCAGTTCTAGTTCTGTTCTAGTTCTGTCTAGTTCTGTTCTAGTTCTGTTCTAGTTCTAGTTCTGTTCTAGTTCTGTTCTAGTTCTGTCTAATTATGTTCTAGTTCTGTTCTAGTTCTGTTCTAGTTCTGTTCTAGTTCTGTTCTAGTTTGTTCTAGTTCTGTTCTAGTTCTGTTCTAGTTCTGTTCTAGTTCTGTTCTAGTTCTAGTTCTGTTCTAGTTCTGTTCTAGTTCTGTTCTAATTATGTTCTAGTTCTGTTCTAGTTCTGTTCTAGTTCTGTTCTAGTTCTGTTCTAGTTCTGTTCTTTCTAGTTCTGTCTGTTCTGTTCTAGTTCTGTTCTAGTTCTGTTCTAGTTCTGTTCTAGTTCTGTTCTAGTTCTGTTCTAGTTCTGTTCTAGTTCTGTTCTATTCTAGTTCTTTCTAGTTCTGTTCTAGTTCTGTTCTAATTAGTTCTATTTCTGTTCTAGTTCTGTTCTAGTTCTGTTCTAGTTCTGTTCTAGTTCTGTTCTTTCTGTTCTAGTTCTAGTTCTGTTCTAGTTCTGTTCTAGTTTCTAGTTCTAGTTCTAGTTCTGTTCTAGTTTCTGTTCTAGTTTGTTCTAGTTCTCTGTTCTAGTTCTGTTTAGTTCTGTTCTAGTTCTCTTTCTTTAGTTCTCTTTCTGTTCTAGTTCTGTTCTAGTTCTGTTCTAGTTCTGTTCTAGTTCAGTTCTAGTTCTGTTCTAGTTCTGTTCTAGTTCTGTTCTAGTTCTAGTTCTGTTCTAGTTCTGTTCTAGTTCTGTTCTAGTTTGTTCTAGTTCTGTTCTAGTTCTGTTCTAGTTCTGTTCTAGTTCTGTTCTAGTTCTGTTCTAGTTCTGTTCTAGTTCTGTTCTAGTTCTGTTCTAGTTCTGTTCTAGTTCTGTTCTAGTTCTGTTCTAGTTCTGTTCTAGTTCTGTTCTAGTTCTGTTCTAGTTCTGTTCTAGTTCTGTTCTAGTTCTGTTCTAGTTCTGTTCTAGTTCTGTTTCTAGTTCTGTTCTAGTTCTGTTCTAGTTCTGTTCTAGTTCTGTTCTAGTTCTGTTCTAGTTCTGTTCTAGTTCTGTTCTAGTTCTGTTCTAGTTAGTTCTAGTTCTGTTCTAGTTCTGTTCTAGTTCTGTTCTAGTTCTGTTCTAGTTCTGTTCTAGTTCTGTTCTAGTTCTGTTCTAGTTCTGTTCTAGTTCTGTTCTAGTTCTGTTCTAGTTCTGTTCTAGTTCTGTTCTAGTTCTGTTCTAGGTCTGTTCTAGTTCTGTTCTAGTTCTGTTCTAGTTCTGTTCTAGTTCTGTTCTAGGTTCTGTTCTAGTTCTGTTCTAGTTCTGTTCTAGTTCTGTTCTAGTTCTGTTCTAGTTTCTGTTCTAGTTCTGTTCTAGTTCTGGTCTAGTTCTGTTCTAGTTCTGTTCTAGTTCTGTTCTAGTTCTGTTCTAGTTCTGTTCTAGTTCTGTTCTAGTTCTGTTCTAGTTCTGTTCTAGTTCTGTTCTAGTCTTCTAGTTCTGTTCTAGTTCTGTTCTAGTTCTGTTCTAGTTCTTTCTAGTTCTGTTCTAGTTCTGTTCTAGTTCTGTTCTAGTTCTGTTCTAGTTCTGTTCTAGTTCTGTTCTAGTTCTGTTCTAGTTCTGTTCTAGTTCTGTTCTAGTTCTGTTCTAGTTCTGTTCTAGTTCTGTTCTAGTTCTGTTCTAGTTCTGTTCTAGTTCTGTTCTAGTTCTGTTCTAGTTCTGTTCTAGTTCTGTTCTAGTTCTGTTCTAGTTCTGTTCTAGTTCTGTTCTAGTTCTGTTCTAGTTCTGTTCTAGTTCTGTTCTAGTTTGTTCTAGTTCTGTTCTAGTTCTGTTCTAGTTCTGTTCTAGTTTTTTCTAGTTCTGTTCTAGTTCTGTTCTAGTTCTGTTCTAGTTCTGTTCTAGTTCTGTTCTAGTTCTGTTCTAGTTCTGTTCTAGTTCTGTTCTAGTTCTGTTTAGTTCTGTTCTAGTTCTGTTCTAGTTCTGTTCTAGTTCTGTTCTAGTTCTGTTCTAGTTCTGTTCTAGTTCTGTTCTAGTTCTGTTCTAGTTCTGTTTGTTCGTTCTAGTTCTGTTTCTAGTTCTGTTTATAGTTCTTTTATAGTTCTGTTTTAGTTCTGTTTTAGTTCTGTTTTAGTTCTGTTTTAGTTCTGTTTTAGTTCTGTTTTAGTTCTTTTATAGTTCTGTTTTAGTTCAGTTCTTGTTCAGTAATAATCATTTCTGGTTCAAGTACTATAGAAATTGGTTTTGCCGTGGCGTATGATTATATTTCATTAAAAAATATATTAAAAAAATATTCTCATACGCACCGTTTTATATTTTTTTCTTTTGGCTCTTTTGTGCTTACTATTCATAATGTTTGTTTGACACTTTTTAAATTATTAGCAATTTTAAAATTCATACTCATGACCCAAATTTGGACAGAAACAAAAAGTAAAATAACATACACACACACATTTTATTTATATATAAGTGCAATGTCACAACATTAAATAATTGATTGTCAATAATTTACCAAAGAAAAAATGAAGAAAATAATGCAGAAAAGGGGAAAAGACTTAAATGCAGTTGAATAATCAAATATAAAAACCCTGACATTTTATTTATTCCTTTTAGGGATTATTACTAATGATAACGTTTGCACACAGCTTTGTCATTCATTTCCAGTTAAATCAACACTTAAATAAACAATTTATTACTTTTTTGGGAGGAGATGGTGCCAAAGTAACTTGTATAATAATGCGAACGAAAATGACATAAACAGTCATGTACAACATAACCATTAACATTTCGAGACATACAGAACAGAACCTCCCATCTTTTTTGTTTGCTATCGGAAAGAGGAAATAAAACAAATCACATGGTAACCACAAGGCAAAAAACAAGTCATAAAACCCTATAACAAAGAAAAAAGGTGAACGAACACAGCCACTAAATGAAAGACAAATCAGGCAATATTTCAATATTGCAAATACGAAAAAACCCGTAACAGAAAACCAAATCAAACAATTCGCACTTTTTTGTCGAAAAAAAAATGGATAAAGGTTACACACAAAAATATGTGTGCGTTTCAGAAAACTTCAAAAACTTCGAAATGAACCTAAATATACGTAAATAAAACACTCGTTAATGTGTGATTTTACAAAAAAAAAAAAAAAAAAAAAAATATTCAAACTTAAATCGCGTGTCTTATTGGCATGTTTTGTATATTCGTATGATGGAATTTATAACCCAATGACTGTCTGTCATTCTGTCTTACCAGAGTCAAAAATTTATAAAAAGACCCTGTTTTACCATTTATATGACATGTTTTCAAATGATTTCGTATTTTTCAATTTTTTGCTTCTTCCTGTTGTTATTTGCTTTTTTATGACGGTATATTTGTTTTATTTTTATTTGCTGTTTGTTTATGTACATAAATATTTTGGGGCCAATAGATTGTTTATTTTAGTATTGATTTTTTTTGTTCTTCACTTTAAGTTTTTAAAAAAGAGAAAAATTTGGCTTTTAAAGTAAAAAGTTTTAAAAAGAAGTCAATGGCAATCTGTATCTTTTCAGCGAATTAAATTTAACTAAAACTGAACTATAACTGCTTATTAATTTTAAAAGTGTCAGAAGTTATCGGTGCGTATGCGAAATATTTAGTTTTTATAAAAAATAATCATACGCCAAGACAAAAAATTTAGTTCAACTAGGACGAACTAGAACAGAACTAGAACAGAACTAGAACAGAACTAGAACAGAACTAGAACAGAACTAGAACAGAACTAGAACAGAACTAGAACAGAACTAGAACAGAACTAGAACAGAACTAGAACAGAACTAGAACAGAACTAGAAACAGAACTAGAACAGACTAGAACAGAACTAGAACAGAACTAGAACAGAACTAGAACAGAACTAGAACAGAACAGAACTAGAACAGAACTAGACAGAACTAGAACAGAACTAGAACAGAACTAGAACAGAACTAGAACAGAACAGAACTAGAACAGAACAAGAACAGATGGTTAGGTTAGGTTAAGAAGGGTATACACCGTAAAAACGGTGTGTATCCACTCGGAGACCATAAGGTCCATTGTGAACAAGAACCAAGAACAGAACTAGAACAGAACTAGAAACTGAACTAGAACTGAACTAGAACTGAACTAGAACTGAACTAGAACTGAACTAGAACTGAACTAGAACTGAACTAGAACTGAACTAGAACTGAACTAGAACTGAACTAGAACTGAACTAGAACTGAACTAGAACTGAACTAGAACTGAACTAGAAACTGAACTGAACTAAAACTGAATTAGAACTGAACTAGAAACTGAACTAGAACTGAACTAGAACTGAACTAGAACTGAACTAGAAACTGAACTAGAACTGAACTAGAACTGAACTAGAACTGAACTAGAACTGAACTAGAACTGAACTAGAACTGAACTAGAACAGAACTAGAACAGAACTAGAACAGAACTAGAACAGAACTAGAACAGAACTAGAACAGAACTAGAACAGAACTAGAACAGAACTAGACCTGAAACTAGACTGAACTAGAACAGAACTAGAATAGATCTAGAACAGAACTAAAACAGAACTAGAACAGAACTAGAACTGAACTAGAACTGAACTAGAACTAGAACTGAACTAGAACTGAACTAGAACTGAACTAGAACTGAACTAGAACTGAACTAGAACTGAACTAGAACTGAACTAGAACTGAACTAGAACTGAACTAGAACTGAACTAGAACTGAACTAGAACTGAACTAGAACTGAACTAGAACTGAACTAGAACTGAACTAGAACCGAACTAGAACTGAACTAGAACTGAACTAGAACTGAACTAGAACTGAACTAGAACTGAACTAGAACTGAACTAGAACTGAACTAGAACTGAACTAGAACTGAACTAGAACTGAACTAGAACTGAACTAGAACTGAACTAGAACTGAACTAGAACTGAACTAGAACTGAACTAGAACTGAACTAGAACTGAACTAGAACTGAACTAAAACTGAACTAGAACTGAACTAGAACTGAACTAGAACTGAACTAGAACTGAACTAGAACTGAACTAGAACTGAACTAGAACTGAACTAGAACTGAACTAGAACTGAACTAGAACTGAACTAGAACTGAACTAGAACTGAACTAGAAGCTGAACTAGAACTGAACTAGAACTGAACTAGAACTGAACTAGAACTGAACTAGAACTGAACTAGAACTGAACTAGACTGAACTAGAACTGAACTAGAACTGAACTAGAACTGAACTAGAACTGAACTAGAACTGAACTAGAACTGAACTAGAACTGCACTAGAACTGAACTAGAACTGAACTAGAACTGAACTAGAACTGAACTAGAACTGAACTAGAACTGAACCTAGAACTACTGAACTAGAACTGAACTAGAACTAGAACTGAACTAGAAACGAACCAGAACTGAATTATAACTGAACTAGAACTGATTTAGTAAAAAATTTCATTTATTTATTAAATTAAACAATATTTTATTTATTTATTTAATTTTGTTTACAACTGTTTGCAATTTCCTCATGTTTTTGTTTTCCCATATTGTTTACAAGTTTGCTTTTAGCAAACGTGTTTAAACCAATTAATAATTTGTTAAAAATTTGTTTTAAACCTTACTGCTAATATGTTTAGGAAACCTTTAAAATCATGAACTAGACGTCACATAATTGCCACATCTAGGCCTAATTTAACGCTTGAGTGAATATGGTTTTAAAACAATAATTTCCTAAACAAATGAGTGGCCAAATGGTTAATGGAATTAATTTGTAATATTTACTTAAAATTCCCAACAAATTATTGGAAATCAGTAAAAATGTTTATTAACATTTTTGCCAATAATTTTCTGCTCAATAACTTTAATTTGTTAGTCGGATTTTAAATATTTTAGTTCATTATTTTTAACATTTTCTACCATAATTATTTATTCTATACACATGTCTTTTTATATTTATTCGTTATTTTATGGAACAAGTAATTTTAGTTGATTTTTTTTTCTAAATACAAACTAGGTCAGTTGATTTAGTTTTATATGCAGAGTTTTTTTCCATTATTTAGTTAAAAAAAAAAGAAGAAAATTATGTGTTTAGTATAGTCTTTTGGGTATAGCAGTAAATACAGGGCACTGGGGCTTATTATAGTTTGAAAAATTTCACGTTACAACACATGAACATGATCTAACTAATTTCTTACCTCTTTAATACAAATGCCAATGGCGGAGAAATAGTAAAATTCAAAATCCTTAAAGAAGCTCAGTATAGAGATCCTTGTTTAGAAATTTTATTACAAATTGTCTTTTAGCCGGATTTTAAATTTTATTTTTGCCTACTCTAACCTTTTTTCCATTTTTTTTTTCAACCCATATTTGTTAGGCCAAAGTATTTTCCTGTGTTTTTTTAATTTTTTTCTCTTACATTTATTTCTATTATTTCCATTATTTTGAAACCCAAAGATAAAGAGAAAAAATTGGTTGCAAGCATATAAAAAATTTGAAAAAAATAGAAACCATAGTAGAAAATACATAAAAGCCTGAGGATGTTACTGGTTTCATCACCCGGTTTGTTGAACTTTGTGTATTTTTATAATGCAACTAGAAACAACCAGCATCAAAATAAACAAGGACTGAAAAAACAGAACTAGAACAGAACTAGAACAGAACTAAAACAGAACTAGAACAGAACTAAACAGAACTAGAACAGAACTAGAACAGAACTAGAACAGAACTAGAACCGAACTAGAACAGAACTAGAACAGAACTAGAACAGAACTAGAACAGAACTAGAACAGAACTAAAACAGAACTAGAACAGAACTAAAACAGAACTAGAACAGAACTAGAACAGAACTAGAACAGAACTAGAACAGAACTAGAACAGAACTAGAATAGAACTAGAACAGAACTAGAACAAACTAGAACAGAACTAGAACAGAACTAGAACAGAACTAGAACACAACTAGAACAGAACTAGAAAACAACTAGAACACAACTAGAACACAACTAGAACACAACTAGAACACAACTAGAACGAAACTAGAACAGAACTAGAACAGAACTAGAACAGAACTAGAACAGAACTAGAACAGAACTAGAACAGAACTAGAACAGAACTAGAACAGAACTAGAACAGAACTAGAACAGAACTAGAACAGAACTAGAACAGAACTAGAACAGAACTTGAACAGAACAGAACAGAACTAGAACAAACTAGAACAGAACAAGACACAACTAGAACACAACTAGACCAACTAGAACACAACTAGAACAACTAGAACACATCTAGAAACAACTAGAACACAACTAGACACAACTAGAACACAACTAGAACACAACTAGAACACATCTAGAACACAACTAGAACACAACTAGAACACAACTAGAACACTAGAACACAACTAGAACAGAACTAGAACAGAACTAGAACAGAACTAGAACAGAACTAGAACAGAACTAGAACAGAACTAGAACAGAACTTGAACAGAACAGAACAGAACTAGAACAGAACTAGAACAGAACTAGAACAGAACTAGAACAGAACTAGAACAGAACTAGAACAGAACTAGAACAGAACTAGACAGAACTAGAACAGAACTAGAACAGAACTAGAACAGAACTAGAACAGAACTAGAACAGAACTAGAACAGAACTAGAACAGAACTAGAACAGAACTAGAACAGAACTAGAACACTAGAACAGAACTAGAACAGAACTAGAACAGAACTAGAACAGAACTAGAACAGAACTAGAACAGAACTAGAACAGAACTAGAACAGAACTAGAACAGAACTAGAACAGAACTAGAACAGAACTAGAACAGAACTGAACAGAACTAGAACAGAACTAGAACAGAACTAGAACAGAACTAGAGAACTAGAACAGAACTAGAACAGAACTAGAACAGAACCAGAAGAACTAGAACAGAACTAGAACAGAACTAGAACAGAACTAGAACAGAACTAGAACAGAACTAGAACAGAACTAGAACAGAACTAGAACAGAACTAGAACAGAACTAGAACAGAACTAGAACAGAACTAGAACAGAACTAGAACAGAACTAGAACAGAACTAGAACAGAACAGAACTAGAATAGAACTAGAACAGAACTAGAACAGAACTAGAACAGAACTAGAACTAGAACAGAACTAGAACAGAACTAGAACAGAACTAGAACAGAACTAGAACAGAACTAGAACAGAACTAGAACAGAACTAGAACAGACTAGAACAGAACTAGAACAGAACTAGAACAGAACTAGAACAGAACTAGAACAGAACTAGAACAGAACTAGAACACTAGAACAGAACTAGAACAGAACAGAACTAGAACAGAACTAGAACAGAACTAGAACAGAACTAGAACAGAACTAGAACAGAACTAGAACAGAACTAGAACAGAACTAGAACAGAACTAGAACAGAACTAGAACAGAACTAGAACAGAACTAGAACAGAACTAGAACAGAACTAGAACTTAATTAGAACTGTAGTCCAACTGAACTAAATTATTCGTTATTGTTTTAAGCCCGTTCCTTAAGTCTCTGGTGTAATTTTGTACATTTGTCTCTAATGTGCACTTCTGTTTTTTTGGAGCGTTACGGTTAGTTTGTATTTCTCTAGTCGAGCTTATTTTCCACCCATGAAAAACTACAGGAAAAATTCCTACATGTTGTAAATAAGCAGAGTTTCATTATGAGTCTTTTTAGCAGGAAAAATGAAATATTTTACAGCAAATGCACAACAAGCATAATTTAACCTCAGGGCGAATAAAGCAACAAATTTTTGTTGTTGACGCTAAAATGTTTTGTAAAATTATTATAATACTAATGCAGCCACTACTAGTGCTCATGATTTATAATAAGCCCTTTTCTCCTCAGCCCTTAAAAGGTTAATTATTTATGTTTTTATTAGTGTTAAGTTTTGTTTAGCAAAAAAAGTTGTAAAATAAAAGCTGGTTTTTTATTTTTTTATTATAAATTAAGGTTTTAAGTTTAACTTACCTGCAAGATTTTTGCATAACCTCGGCCCGATTATAGCCACTAATCTTGCAAAAGGATTCATTGCAATACACAATGGGAAAGTCGACAATTTGGGCATTGGCCAGAAGGAATGAACTGTCAGCTGAAAGTAAATAAGAAAAAAGCAATGATTAACATGAAAACATGATAAGACTCAATCTAATTTTTTGGAATTCCAATAAATAACTAAAGTTTCATTCTGATGGAATATGTTTCGTCTATAGTCTAGCTTATAGTCTAGTCTATAGTCTAAACTGTAGTGTAGTCTATAGTCTATAGTCTAATCTGCAGTCTAGTCTATAGTCTAGTCTATAGTCTAGTCTACAGTCTAGTCTATAGACTATAGACTATAGTCTTGTCTATAGTCTAGTCAATAGTCTAGTCTATAGTCTAGTCTATAGTCTAGTCTATAGTCTAGTCTATAGTCTAGTCTATAGTCTAGTCTATAGTCTAGTCTATAGTCTAGTCTATAGTCTAGTCTATAGTCTAGTCTATAGTCTAGTCTATAGTCTAGTCTATAGTCTAGTCTATAGTCTAGTCTATAGTCTAGTCTATAGTCTAGTCTATAGTCTAGTCTATAGTCTAGTCTATAGTCTAGTCTATAGTCTAGTCTAGTCTATAGTCTAGTCTATAGTCTAGTCTATAGTCTAGTCTATAGTCTAGTCTATAGTCTAGTCTATAGTCTAGTCTAGTCTATAGTCTAGTCTATAGTCTAGTCTATAGTCTAGTCTATAGTCTAGTCTATAGTCTAGTCTATAGTCTAGTCTATAGTCTAGTCTATAGTCTAGTCTATAGTCTAGTCTATAGTCTAGTCTATAGTCTAGTCTATAGTCTAGTCTATAGTCTAGTCTATAGTCTAGTCTATAGTCTAGTCTATAGTCTAGTCTAGTCTATAGTCAAGTCTATAGTCTAGTCTAGTCTATAGTCTAGTCTAGTCTATAGTCTAGTCTATAGTCTAGTCTATAGTCTAGTCTAGTCTAGTCTATAGTCTAGTCTATAGTCTAGTCTATAGTCTAGTCTATAGTCTAGTCTATAGTCTAGTCTATATAGTCTAGTCTATAGTCTAGTCTATAGTCTAGTCTATAGTCTAGTCTATAGTCTAGTCTATAGTCTAGTCTATAGTCTAGTCTATAGTCTAGTCTACAGTCTAGTCTATAGTCTAGTCTATAGTCTAGTCTATAGTCTAGTCTATAGTCTAGTCTATAGTCTAGTCTATAGTCTAGTCTATAGTCTAGTCTATAGTCTAGTCTATAGTCTAGTCTAGTCTAGTCTATAGTCTATAGTCTAGTATAGTCTAGTCTATATTCTAGTCTATAGTCTAGTCTATAGTCTAGTCTATAGTCTAGTCTATAGTCTAGTCTATAGTCTAGTCTATAGTCTAGTCTATAGTCTAGTCTATAGTCTAGTCTATAGTCTAGTCTATAGTCTAGTCTATAGTCTAGTCTATAGTCTAGTCTATAGTCTAGTCTATAGTCTAGTCTATAGTCTAGTCTATAGTCTAGTCTATAGTCTAGTCTATAGTCTAGTCTATAGTCTAGTCTATAGTCTAGTCTATAGTCTAGTCTATAGTCTAGTCTATTATAGTCTAGTCTATAGTCTAGTCTATAGTCTAGTCTATAGTCTAGTCTATAGTCTAGTCTATAGTCTAGTCTATAGTCTAGTCTATAGTCTAGTCTATAGTCTAGTCTATAGTCTAGTCTGTAGTCTATATTCTAGTCTGTAGTCTAGTCTATAGTCTAGTCTATAGTCTAGTCTATAGTCTAGTCTACAGTCTAGTCTATAGTCTAGTCTATAGTCTAGTCTATAATCTAGTCTATAGTCTAGTCTATAGTCTAGTCTATAGTCTAGTCTATAGTCTAGTCTATAGTCTAGTCTATAGTCTAGTCTATAGTCTAGTCTATAGTCTAGTCTATAGTCTAGTCTATAGTCTAGTCTATAGTCTAGTCTATAGTCTAGTCTATAGTCTAGTCTATAGTCTAGTCTATAGTCTAGTCTATAGTCTAGTCTATAGTCTAGTCTATAGTCTAGTCTATAGTCTAGTCTATAGTCTAGTCTATAGTCTAGTCTATAGTCTAGTCTATAGTCTAGTCTATAGTCTAGTCTATAGTCTAGTCTATGTCTAGTCTATAGTCTAGTCTATAGTCTAGTCTATAGTCTAGTCTATAGTCTAGTCTATGTCTAGTCTATAGTCTAGTCTATATGTCTAGTCTATAGTCTAGTCTATAGTCTAGTCTATAGTCTAGTTCTATAGTCTAGTCTATAGTCTCTAGTCTATAGTCTAGTCTATAGGTCTATAGTCTAGTTATAGTCTAGTCTATAGTCTAGTCTATTAGTCTAGTTCTATAGTAGTCTATAGTCTATGTCTATAGTCTAGTCTATAGTCTAGTCTATAGTGTAGTCTATAGTCTAGTCTATAGTCTAGTCTATAGTGTAGTCTATAGTCTAGTCTATAGTATAAGTCTATAGTCTAGTCTATAGTCTAGTCTATAGTCTAGTCTGTGTCTAGTCATATAGTCTCGTCTATAGTTAGTCTATAGTCTAGTCTATGTCTAGTCTATAGTCTAGTCTATAGTCTAGTCTATAGTCTAGTCTATAGTCTAGTCTATAGTCTAGTCTATAGTCTAGTCTATAGTCTAGTCTATAGTCTAGTCTAGTCTATAGTCTAGTCTATAGTCTAGTCTATAGTCTAGTCTATAGTCTAGTCTATTGTCTAGTCTATAGTCTAGTCTATAGTCTAGTCTATAGTCTACTCTATAGTCTACTCTATAGTCTAGTCTATAGTCTAGTCTATAGTCTAGTCTCTAGCTGTAGCTTAATCTATAGTCAAGTATATTGTAGTAATAAATTGCGCTTGTTTTACGATAATCATTTTAATATTTATGATTTGACTTTAGAAAAAAGGGTGGATTTAAAATGTTTATAATGATATTACTGGACTAATTAAAGTATTTTTGTGAAATAATTGGTATTTTTATAGAGGTTTGGTTAAATAATTTGAAATGATTGTTGTTTATTTATAAATTTCCGCCTCCTTGCTGATGATAAAAAGTGAATTCTATTTTTAGTCTCATTTATTATTACCAAACATTTTTAATTAAATCATTATTTAAATATTTAAATGGTTAATTTTTCCTTTAGCTGTTTTCGAAAAAAGTCAAAGGTTGTGTTTATGGCAGTTTATCGGAGGGTGTGTGTGTATGTGTGTTTTAGTGGAAAACGTCATACATATGCATAAAATTATCATAAAGGATGTTGACACTTAATTATGCAAATGTTAATATTACGCCCCCATACATTATTGTTTTTGTTATTATTATTGCTATTAAACGAGTTGTATGTTTGTTGTTGTTATTATTATTACATTTCCACATACATACAACACACACTATTAATGTTTCAGATACACAAGTTATAAAATAAAAAAAAAACAAGTTGTAACAAACAAATTCACTTAAAATGTAAAAATATTGCAGAACGGAGGATTAAAGGAATGTAGAACAATTCTGAAATATCAGAACTATTTAATCCGAAGGACCTGTTTTAAAACAGTAATTATAATTTGAAAAGTTGTCATTTATTTGTAGACATTATTACTTTACTGCTCTGTCCTTTAACTCTTACTTATAAAATGCGTTTAAAATGACACCTTCAACCACACATATAAGCGCAAGTATATTTGTATGTATGTGTTCATTTGATATTAAAATTTACATACTTATACACATATTTTTTTAATGTTTTACATGTGCGCATTTTTAATTTCATTTGTTCATCTTTTTTATACATTTCTTTCTTTATTCCTTCTTTACATAAAAAGACAGCATATGAAAGCAGGAGAAAACTACAACAAAATATAATGCAAAAAAAAACAACAACAAAATAAAAATTATAATGGAAAAAAATGGAAACTAAAGCACCATGTAAGTAAATACTTAAACAAAATTATATGGCGCCCCAAGGAATACTTTTTCTTTGAAACGCACTCATTCTAATGCACACACATACACACTTCATTTGCTAAATAAAAGAAACAACTTTTAGTAAAAGCGAAAGAAATTTAAATAAAATTAAAAATATATAAATTTTTAAATATAATAAAGTCACAAAAAAATGCTTAATTAGGGTGAAAAATCATCGCGAGAACATAAGGAAAGCGGAAGTTAGAAAATGAAAGCATACTTAAAGGGGGCATAAAGAATCAAGGATTCTAAAAGCAGGATTAAATAGAGTATATTCCATATTATAGTTTAGTCTGCAGTGTGGACTATAGTGTCCAGAATATAGTCTAGTCTATAATCTAATCTATAGTCTATTGTCTAGTCTATAGTCTAGTCTATAGTCTAGTCTATAGTCTAGTCTGTAGTCTAGTCTATAGTCTAGTCTGTAGTCTAGTCTATAGTCTAGTCTATAGTCTAGTCTAGTCTATAGTCTAGTCTATAGTCTAGTCTATAGTCTAGTCTATAGTCTAGTCTATAGTCTAGTCTATAGTCTAGTCTATAGTCTAGTCTATAGTCTAGTCTATAGTCTAGTCTATAGTCTAGTCTACAGTCTAGTCTATAGTCTAGTCTATAGTCTAGTCTATAGTCTAGTCTATAGTCTAGCCTATAGTCTAGTCTATAGTCTAGTCTATAGTCTAGTCTATAGTCTAGTCTATAGTCTAGTCTATAGTCTAGTCTATAGTCTAGTCTATAGTCTAGTCTATAGTCTAGTCTATAGTCTAGTCTATAGTCTAGTCAATAGTCTAGTCTATAGTATAGTCTATAGTCTAGTCTATAGTCTAGTCTATAGTCTAGTCTATAGTCTATAGTCTAGTCTATAGTCTAGTCTATAGTCTAGTCTATAGTCTAGTCTATAGTCTAGTCTGTAGTCTAGTCTATAGTCTAGTCTATAGTCTAGTCTATAGTCTAGTCTATAGTATAGTCTATAGTCTAGTCTATAGTCTAGTCTATAGTCTGGTCTATAGTCTAGTCTATAGTCTAGTCTATAGTCTAGTCTATAATCTAGTCTATAATCTAGTCTAGAGTCTAGTCTAAGTCTAGTCTATAGTCTAGTCTATAGTCTAGTCTATAGTCTAGTCTATAGTCTAGTCTATAGTCTAGTCTATGGTCTAGTCTAGAGTCTAGTCTATAGTCTAGTGTATAGTCTAGTCTATAGTCTAGTCTATAGTCTAGTCTATAGTCTAGTCTATAGTCTAGTCTATAGTCTAGTCTATAGTCTAGTCTATAGTCTAGTCTAGTCTATAGTCCAGTCTACAGTCCAGTATATAGTCTAGTCTATAGTCTAGTCTATAGTCTAGTCTATAGTCTAGTCTATAGTCTAGTCTATAGTCTAGTCTATAGTCTAGTCTATAGTCTAGTCTATAGTCTAGTCTATAGTCTAGTCTATAGTCTAGTCTATAGTCTAGTCTATAGTCTAGTCTATAGTCTAGTCTATAGTCTAGTCTATAGTCTAGTCTATAGTCTAGTCTATAGTCTAGTCTATAGTCTAGTCTATAGTCTAGTCTATAGTCTAGTCTATAGTCTAGTCTATAGTCTAGTCTATAGTCTAGTCTATAGTAGAGTCTATAGTCTAGTCTATAGTCTAGTCTATAGTCAAGTCTAAATTAAATAAAATTAAAAAGTTAGAAGTTAGAAAATGAAAGCATACTTAAAGGGGGCATAAAGAATCAAGGATTCTAAAAGCAGGATTAAATAGAGTATATTCCATATTATAGTTTAGTCTGCAGTGTGGACTATAGTGTCCAGAATATAGTCTAGTCTATAATCTAATCTATAGTCTATTGTCTAGTCTATAGTCTAGTCTATAGTCTAGTCTATAGTCTAGTCTGTAGTCTAGTCTATAGTCTAGTCTGTAGTCTAGTCTATAGTCTAGTCTATAGTCTAGTCTAGTCTAGTCTAGTCTATAGTCTAGTCTATAGTCTAGTCTATAGTCTAGTCTATAGTCTAGTCTATAGTCTAGTCTATAGTCTAGTCTATAGTCTAGTCTATAGTCTAGTCTATAGTCTAGTCTATAGTATAGTCTATAGTCTAGTCTATAGTCTAGTCTACAGTCTAGTCTATAGTCTAGTCTATAGTCTAGTCTATAGTCTAGTCTATAGTCTAGCCTATAGTCTAGTCTATAGTCTAGTCTATAGTCTAGTCTATAGTCTAGTCTATAGTCTAGTCTATAGTCTAGTCTATAGTCTAGTCTATAGTCTAGTCTATAGTCTAGTCTATAGTCTAGTCAATAGTCTAGTCTATAGTATAGTCTATAGTCTAGTCTATAGTCTAGTCTATAGTCTAGTCTATAGTCTAGTCTATAGTCTATAGTCTAGTCTATAGTCTAGTCTATAGTCTAGTCTATAGTCTAGTCTATAGTCTAGTCTATAGTCTAGTCTATAGTCTAGTCTATAGTCTAGTCTATAGTCTAGTCTATAGTATAGTCTATAGTCTAGTCTATAGTCTAGTCTATAGTCTGGTCTATAGTCTAGTCTATAGTCTAGTCTATAGTCTAGTCTATAATCTAGTCTATAATCTAGTCTAGAGTCTAGTCTAAGTCTAGTCTATAGTCTAGTCTATAGTCTAGTCTATAGTCTAGTCTATAGTCTAGTCTATGGTCTAGTCTAGAGTCTAGTCTATAGTCTAGTGTATAGTCTAGTCTATAGTCTAGTCTATAGTCTAGTCTATAGTCTAGTCTATAGTCTAGTCTAGTCTATAGTCCAGTCTACAGTCCAGTATATAGTCTAGTCTATAGTCTAGTCTATAGTCTAGTCTATAGTCTAGTCTATAGTCTAGTCTATAGTCTAGTCTATAGTCTAGTCTATAGTCTAGTCTATAGTCTAGTCTATAGTCTAGTCTATAGTCTAGTCTATAGTCTAGTCTATAGTCTAGTCTATAGTCTAGTCTATAGTCTAGTCTATAGTCTAGTCTATAGTCTAGTCTATAGTCTAGTCTATAGTCTAGTCTATAGTCTAGTCTATAGTCTAGTCTATAGTCTAGTCTATAGTCTAGTCTATAGTCTAGTCTATAGTCTAGTCTATAGTCTAGTCTATAGTCTAGTCTATAGTCTAGTCTATAGTCTAGTCTATAGTCTAGTCTATAGTCTAGTCTATAGTCTAATCTACAGTCTAGTCTATAGTCTAGTCTATAGTGTAGTTTATAGTCTAGTCTATAGTCCAGTCTATAGTCTAGTCTATAGTCTAGTCTATAGTCTAGTCTATAGTCTAATCTATAGTCTAGTCTATAGTCTAGTCTATAGTCTAGTCTATAGTCTAGTATATAGCGTAGTCTATAGTCTAGTCTATAGTCTAGTTTATAGTCTAGTCTATAGTCTAGTATATAGTCTAGTATATAGTCTTGTCTATAGTCTAGTCTATAGTCCAGTCTATAGTCTAGTCTATAGTCTAGTCTATAGTAGAGTCTATAGTTTAGTCTATAGTCTAGTCTATAGTCAAGTCTATAGCCTAGTCTTCGGTCTAGTCTAAAGTCTAGTCTCTGGCCTAGTGTTTAGTCTATAGCCTATTCTATGGTCTAGTCTACAGTCTAGTCTATTGTTTTGACTAAATTGCCGATTATAATCTATGCTACTAAAGTCTAGTTATACGCTTGAGTAAAGATTATTGACCTGGAGATACTTAATATTCATTAACATTGCTCTCTTAAAAACTGCCATTTAATTTGTGGTTTATTAAGCATTTAATAAAAATATATTTATTACTTTCTTTCTGCATAATAATTTTTATATATTCGATTGCCCGCTTTGTATGGAAGTCTTATATAATCATCATCATCAGTTTCCATAATTGATTAGCTAAACTAATCAATGATAAATTTTATTATTTTACTAACTCACACCTTTTCTCTAACCGCCGCCCAACATTTACAAATTTTTATGACACCCAAAAGAAAATTTTGTAGGCGTTTAATATTAATTGGATTTTGTCCTTAAGAAAATGCAGAAAAAATAAGAAAAGAAGAAAAAAATCTAACAAAAGAAAACAATAAATAAGTGAACATGTTCACTCAATAATGTTTTAATATAATTTCTATAGATTGTATACAATATTTAAGATAAAATAAAAGTAATACTCAAAATTTAATAAAGATTTTCTAGAGCCCAGTAGTAGATGCTGTCTGTCTGTCTGTTCTCTTTAGCAATATATTCATTTTTCATAGCTGTCATTAGTTTCAAGTGAAAATTGATGATGTTTTAGTAGGGACGAGTAGAGTAGAAAGCAACAAAGTTTTCTTTTCGTGCTGGCAACAGCATTGAACATCAAAGGACATTTATTAGTTTTGTTGGTGTTGCCATTTTGTCAAATAAAGTTGTTTTTTTGTTTTTGATTGATGATAGAGTTTTTTGCATTTGCTGGACAATATGGCCTTTAACTTTAGCAGACAAAGTTTGTTTCCATGTTGGTAGCATGTTTATTAGATGAGTTTTTTCATCTACTTTAAGTTAAGTTGTTATTTTAATATTATTAGGGGATACTTTTCGTAGATAAAGTTTATTTAACAATAAATATTAACAAATTGTTTTTTAAGGAAAATTTCCTAATAAGAAGAGATAATATATGAATAGTAAAAAGCTGTCAATGTGGTTTATAGAGAGGACTCTATACTAGACTACAGACCAGACTAAAGGCTAGACTATAAGCTAGATTACAGACTAGACATAGAATAGGCTAGACTAAAGACTAGACTATAGCCAAGACTACATACAATACTATAGACTAGAATATAGACTAGACTATAGACTAGACTATAGACTAGACTATAGACTAGACTATAGACTAGACTATAGACTAGACTATAGACTAGACTACATACTATACTATAGACTAGGATATAGACTAGACTATAGACTAGACTATAGACTAGACTATAGACTAGACTATAGACTAGACTATAGACTAGACTATAGACTAGACTACATACTATACTATAGACTAGAATATAGACTAGACTATAGACTAGACTATAGACTAGACTATAGACTAGACTATAGACTAGACTATAGACTAGACTATAGACTAGACTACATACTATACTATAGACTAGACTATAGATTAGAATATAGACTAGACTATAGACTAGACTATAGACTAGACTATAGACTAGACTACATACTATACTATAGACTAGACTATAGACTAGACTATAGACTAGACTACATACTATACTATAGACTAGACTATAGACTAGACTATAGACTGGACTATAGACTAGACTATAGACTAGACTATAGACTGGACTATAGACTCGACTATAGACTAGACTATAGACTAGACTATAGACTAGACTATAGACTAGACTATAGACTAGACTATAGACTAGACTATAGACTAGACTATAGACTAGACTATAGACTAGACTATAGACTAGACTATAGACTAGACTATAGACTAGACTATAGACTAGACTATAGACTAGACTATAGACTAGACTATAGACTAGACTATAGACTAGACTATACACTAGACTATAGACTAGACTATAGACTAGACTATAGACTAGACTATAGACTAGACTATAGACTAGACTATAGACTAGACTATAGACTAGACTATAGACTAGACTAGACTAGATATAGACTAGACTATAGACTAGACTATAGACTAGACTATAGACTATACACTAGACTAGACTATAGACTAGACTAGACTATAGACCTAGACTATAGACTAGACTATAGACTATAGACTAGACCTTAGACTAGACTATAGACTAGAGCTATAGACTAGAACTATAGACTAGACTATAGACTAGACTATAGACTAGACTATAGACTAGACTATAGACTAGACTATAGAACTAAGACTATAGACTAGACTATAGACTAGACTATAGACTAGACTATAGACAAAAACTAGACTATAGACTAAATCATAGGCTACTATAGTCATAAACATATTTTCTTCTCTGATTTATATTGTTAAACCAAATCCTCATTTCGTTTACTGGCCAAAAGTCAATTCACTAAAGACAGTTTCCTAACTAAAACCTTAAAATATTCTTAGTTTGTAGTAAAAATGTAAATGTATGTGAAAATAGAGTTCTATGTAAATTTTTATGCACTATGTTTTATAATATGGATTTTTGTGTTTAACTTTATTTCTTTTATTCTTCAAAAATAAAAGAGAAAATTGCTTTTTGCACAGTTTCATGGCACACAACTGTAGCAAAGGGAAATATTTAGACTGAACATGAAAGCAAACACACAGCTGCTACTGGTGTTTTCACATTTTAATATGAAATACTATTGTTGCTGTTTTAATATTACATATTTTAAATTCTTCTTCTGCTTCTTGACTGCACCATTTACTTGCTTGTTCTGAGAAGTCTCCGTTTCCATTTAGAGTTTTTGAGTATAAGAAATTTTGTCTAAATATTTGTCAAGGACATGAAAATTCTTCTTTCTTTGCGTGCATACAAAATTAAACTTAACCCATATAAGTGTGTGTGTGTGTGAAAGAGTATGAGTTTGTGCCATGTATGTTTTGAAAGAAATATACATGGTAAAGGTATGAGATTGTTTCATTTGTATAGAGTAACTTTCTTTAAAGGGGCAAACCACAATAGAAGAAGAAAAAGGGCACCTTTAGAAAATATACTAAAGTGTTAAGAAGTTCTACTTATGGAAAGAAGAGATCTACACCGAAAGAAAATTTATTTGTTAAATATTTGTAGCAATTTTATAAGATGTTCTGAACGAGCTGAAACACGTACAAACACACACCCAAAGTTTTAAATTTAAAAGTAGTTTTTTAACATTAAACTCCTAAAAGTATACTCAACAAAATAACACTACAAATCAGTAAATAAATAATAGTAGTTTCAAGAAAAAAAATCACACCCTTGCCTACAATCCTTTTCAATATCATTTCGGACTTTCAAAGGACTTTCATTTCCTTCTTTTAGTCCTTCTAAGATTTCAAGTGTAATAATAATATCCCTTTTCTTTATACTTTCTCTGAAATAGTTTTATATGTATTTTCCATTGCATAATGTTAGGCGTGTTGCGTTTCCATTAATTTTAAATATGAGCTTAAATTGTTTTTTTTTTTGTTCTTCTTTTTCTTGTTATTTTCTTCTCTTTTTTTTAACAGATTGCAAAATTACACGCTAAATATTTTTATGGTCATATAAATTTGTTGGTTTTATATATTTTTTTCATTTTTATTCTTTTCATATTGCTCATAATGCAATAGAATTTATATTATTGTTTTGTTTTTATTGCTGTCCAAGAAGAAAAATATTAATATAAGCAACAACAATTTTTGTTTAGTATTTATTTTAAGTTGCGCTTGGCAGTAAACCGAGGAGAAATAAGGAGGAGACTTCAAATGAATGAAATTTACAAGAAAAATTGTATTCTATAATCTGATCTATGTCTAAAGTCTCGTTTGTACTCTATATAAAGTGGTACAGTTAGCTATAGTCTAGTCTATAGCCTAGTCTATAGTCTAGTTTATAGTCTAGTCTATATCTAGCTATAGTCTTCTCTATTGTCTAGTCTATAGTCTTCTCTATTGTCTAGTCTATAATCTAGGTCTATAGTCTAGTCTATAGTCTAGTCTATAGTCTAGTCTATAGTCTAGTCTATAGTCTAGTCTATAGTCTAGTCTATAGTCTAGTCTATAGTCTAGTCTATAGTCTAGTCTATAGTCTAGTCTATAGTCTAGTCTATAGTCTAGTCTAGTCTAGTCTATAGTCTAGTCTATAGTCTAGTCTATAGTCTAGTCTATAGTCTATCTATAGTCTAGTCTATAGTCTAGTCTATAGTCTAGTCTATAGTCTAGTCTATAGTCTAGTCTATAGTCTAGTCTATAGTCTAGTCTATAGTCTAGTCTATAGTCTAGTCTATAGTCTAGTCTATAGTCTAGTCTATAGTCTAGTCTATAGTCTAGACTATAGACTAGACTATAGACTAGACTATAGTCTAGTCTAGTCTAGTCTATAGTCTAGTCTATAGTCTAGTCTATAGTCTAGTCTATAGTCTAGTCTATAGTCTAGTCTATAGTCTAGTCTATAGTCTAGTCTATATTCTAGTCTATAGTCTAGTCTATAGTCTAGTCTATAGTCTAGTCTATAGTCTAGTCTATAGTCTAGTCTATAGTCTAGTCTATATTCTAGTCTATAGTCTAGTCTATAGTCTAGTCTATAGTCTAGTCTATAGTCTAGTCTATAGTCTAGTCTATAGTCTAGTCTATAGTCTAGTCTATAGTCTAGTCTATAGTCTAGTCTATAGTCTAGTCTATAGTCTAGTCTATAGTCTATCTATAGTCTAGTCTATAGTCTAGTCTATAGTCTAGTCTATAGTCTAGTCTATAGTCTAGTCTATAGTCTAGTCTATAGTCTAGTCTATAGTCTAGTCTATAGTCTAGTCTATAGTCTAGTCTATAGTCTAGTCTATAGTCTAGTCTATAGTCTAGTCTATAGTCTAGTCTATAGTCTAGTCTATAGTCTAGTCTATAGTCTAGTCTATAGTCTAGTCTATAGTCTAGTCTATAGTCTAGTCTATAGTCTAGTCTATAGTCTAGTCTATAGTCTAGTCTATAGTCTAGTCTATAGTCTAGTCTATAGTCTAGTCTATAGTCTAGTCTATAGTCTAGTCTATAGTCTAGTCTATAGTCTAGTCTATAGTCTAGTCTATAGTCTAGTCTATAGTCTAGTCTATAGTCTAGTCTATAGTCTAGTCTATAGTCTAGTCTATAGTCTAGTCTATAGTCTAGTCTATAGTCTAGTCTATAGTCTAGTCTATAGTCTAGTCTATAGTCTAGTCTATAGTCTAGTCTATAGTCTAGTCTATAGTCTAGTCTATAGTCTAGTCTATAGTCTAGTCTATAGTCTAGTCTATAGTCTAGTCTATAGTCTAGTCTATAGTCTAGTCTATAGTCTAGTCTATAGTCTAGTCTATAGTCTAGTCATAGTCTAGTCTATAGTCTAGTCTATAGTCTAGTCTATAGTCTAGTCTATAGTCTAGTCTATAGTCTAGTCTATAGTCTAGTCTATAGTCTAGTCTATAGTCTAGTCTATAGTCTAGTCTATAGTCTAGTCTATAGTCTAGTCTATAGTCTAGTCTATAGTCTAGTCTATAGTCTAGTCTATAGTCTAGTCTATAGTCTAGTCTATAGTCTAGTCTATAGTCTAGTCTATAGTCTAGTCTATAGTCTAGTCTATAGTCTAGTCTATAGTCTAGTCTATAGTCTAGTCTATAGTCTAGTCTATAGTCTAGTCTATAGTCTAGTCTATAGTCTAGTCTATAGTCTAGTCTATAGTCTAGTCTATAGTCTAGTCTATAGTCTAGTCTATAGTCTAGTCTATAGTCTAGTCTATAGTCTAGTCTATAGTCTAGTCATAGTCTAGTCTATAGTCTAGTCTATAGTCTAGTCTATAGTCTAGTCTATAGTCTAGTCTAGTCTATAGTCGTCTATAGTAGTCTAGTCTAGTCTATCTAGTCTCTATAGTCTAGTCTATAGTCTAGTCTATAGTCTAGTCTATAGTCTAGTCATAGTCTAGTCTATAGTCTAGTCTATAGTCTAGTCTATAGTCTAGTCTATAGTCTAGTCTATAGTCTAGTCTATAGTCTAGTCTATAGTCTAGTCTATAGTCTAGTCTATAGTCTAGTCTATAGTCTAGTCTATAGTCTAGTCTATAGTCTAGTCTATAGTCTAGTCTATAGTCTAGTCTATAGTCTAGTCTATAGTCTAGTCTATAGTCTAGTCTATAGTCTAGTCTATAGTCTAGTCTATAGTCTAGTCTATAGTCTAGTCTATAGTCTAGTCTATAGTCTAGTCTATAGTCTAGTCTATAGTCTAGTCTATAGTCTAGTCTATAGTCTAGTCTATAGTCTAGTCTATAGTCTAGTCTATAGTCTAGTCTATAGTCTAGTCTATAGTCTAGTCTATAGTCTAGTCTATAGTAGTCTAGTCTATAGTCTAGTCTATAGTCTAGTCTATAGTCTAGTCTATAGTCTAGTCTATAGTCTAGTCTATAGTCTAGTCTATAGTCTAGTCTATAGTCTAGTCTATAGTCTAGTCTATAGTCTAGTCTATAGTCTAGTCTATAGTCTAGTCTATAGTCTAGTCTATAGTCTAGTCTATAGTCTAGTCTATAGTCTAGTCTATAGTCTAGTCTATAGTCTAGTCTATAGTCTAGTCTATAGTCTAGTCTATAGTCTAGTCTATAGTCTAGTCTATAGTCTAGTCTATAGTCTAGTCTATAGTCTAGTCTATAGTCTAGTCTATAGTCTAGTCTATAGTCTAGTCTATAGTCTAGTCTATAGTCTAGTCTATAGTCTAGTCTATAGTCTAGTCTATAGTCTAGTCTATAGTCTAGTCTATAGTCTAGTCTATAGTCGTCTATAGTCTAGTCTAAGTCTAGTCTATAGTCTAGTCTATAGTCTAGTCTATAGTCTAGTCTATAGTCTAGTCTATAGTCTAGTCTATAGTCTAGTCTATAGTCTAGTCTATAGTCTAGTCTATAGTCTAGTCTATAGTCTAGTCTATAGTCTAGTCTATAGTCTAGTCTATAGTCTAGTCTAGTCTATAGTCTATAGTCTAGTCTATAGTCTAGTCTATAGTCTAGTCTATAGTCTAGTCTATAGTCTAGTCTATAGTCTAGTCTATAGTCTAGTCTATAGTCTAGTCTATAGTCTAGTCTATAGTCTAGTCTATAGTCTAGTCTATAGTCTAGTCTATAGTCTAGTCTATAGTCTAGTCTATAGTCTAGTCTATAGTCTAGTCTATAGTCTAGTCTATAGTCTAGTCTATAGTCTAGTCTATAGTCTAGTCTATAGTCTAGTCTATAGTCTAGTCTATAGTCTAGTCTATAGTCTAGTCTATAGTCTAGTCTATAGTCTAGTCTATAGTCTAGTCTATAGTCTAGTCTATAGTCTAGTCTATAGTCTAGTCTATAGTCTAGTCTATAGTCTAGTCTATAGTCTAGTCTATAGTCTAGTCTATAGTCTAGTCTATAGTCTAGTCTATAGTCTAGTCTATAGTCTAGTCTATAGTCTAGTCTATAGTCTAGTCTATAGTCTAGTCATAGTCTAGTCTATAGTCTAGTCTATAGTCTAGTCTATAGTCTAGTCTATAGTCTAGTCTAGTTGTCTATAGTCTAGTCTATAGTCTAGTCTATAGTCTAGTCTAGTCTATAGTAGTATAGTCTAGTCTATAGTCTAGTCTATAGTCTAGTCTATAGTCTAGTCTATAGTCTAGTCTATAGTCTAGTCTATAGTCTAGTCTATAGTCTAGTCTATAGTCTAGTCTATAGTCTAGTCTATAGTCTAGTCTTAGTCTAGTCTATAGTCTAGTCTATAGTCTAGTCTATAGTCTAGTCTATAGTCTAGTCTATAGTCTAGTCTATAGTCTAGTCTATAGTCTAGTCTATAGTCTAGTCTATAGTCTAGTCTATAGTCTAGTCTATAGTCTAGTCTATAGTCTAGTCTATAGTCTAGTCTATAGTCTAGTCTATAGTCTAGTCTATAGTCTAGTCTATAGTCTAGTCTATAGTCTAGTCTATAGTCTAGTCTATAGTCTAGTCTATAGTCTAGTCTATAGTCTAGTCTATAGTCTAGTCTATAGTCTAGTCTATAGTCTAGTCTATAGTCTAGTCTATAGTCTAGTCTATAGTCTAGTCTATAGTCTAGTCTATAGTCTAGTCTATAGTCTAGTCTATAGTCTAGTCTATAGTCTAGTCTATAGTCTAGTCTATAGTCTAGTCTATAGTCTAGTCTATAGTCTAGTCTATAGTCTAGTCTATAGTCTAGTCTATAGTCTAGTCTATAGTCTAGTCTATAGTCTAGTCTATAGTCTAGTCTATAGTCTAGTCTATAGTCTAGTCTATAGTCTAGTCTATAGTCTAGTCTATAGTCTAGTCTATAGTCTAGTCTATAGTCTAGTCTATAGTCTAGTCTATAGTCTAGTCTATAGTCTAGTCTATAGTCTAGTCTATAGTCTAGTCTATAGTCTAGTCTATAGTCTAGTCTATAGTCTAGTCTATAGTCTAGTCTATAGTCTAGTCTATAGTCTAGTCTATAGTCTAGTCTATAGTCTAGTCTATAGTCTAGTCTATAGTCTAGTCTATAGTCTAGTCTATAGTCTAGTCTATAGTCTAGTCTATAGTCTAGTCTATAGTCTCTATAGTCTAGTCTATAGTCTAGTCTATAGTCTAGTCTATAGTCTAGTCTATAGTCTAGTCTATAGTCTAGTCTATAGTCTAGTCTATAGTCTAGTCTATAGTCTAGTCTATAGTCTAGTCTATAGTAGTCTATAGTCTAGTCTATAGTCTAGTCTATAGTCTAGTCTATAGTCTAGGTATAGTCTAGTGTATAGTCTAGTGTATAGTCTAGTCTATAGTCTAGTGTATAGTCTAGTCTATAGTCTAGTGTTAGTTAGTCTATAGTCTAGTGTATAGTCTAGTCTATAGTCTAGTGTATAGTCTACTCTATAGTCTAGTCTATAGTCTAGTCTATAGTTAGTCTATAGTCTAGTCTATAGTCTAGTCTATAGTTTAGTCTATAGTCTAGTCTATAGTCTAGTCTGTAGTCTAGTCTATAGTCTAGTCTGTAGTCTAGTCTATAGTCTAGTCTATGGTGTGGTCTATAGTCTAGTCTATAGTCTAGCTATAGCCTAGTCTATAGTGTAGTCTATAGCCTAGTCTATAGTCTAGTCTATAGTGTAGTCTATAGTCTTGTCTATAGTCTAGTCAATAGTCTAGTCTATAGTCTAGTCAATAGTCTAGTCTATAGTCTAATCTATAGTCTAGTCTATAGTCTAGTCTATAATGTAGTCTATAGTCTAGTCTACAGTCTAGTTTATAGTCTAGTTTATAGTCTAGTCTATAGTCTAGTCTGTAGTTTAGTCTACAGTCTAGTCTATAGTCTATTGTCTAGTCTATAGTATAGTCTATAGTTTAGAGGTCATAGAGATCTAGTCAATAGTCTTGCAAATTGTCTTTGTTGTGTTCGATCTTCTGTTTAAAATTTTAAATCTTTTAAAATCGCAACAAATATTATAATTTCCTAATTACCCCCAATACTACATTAGGTCAATTATAATTTATGCAATTCATAATCATTTATATTTTTTAATTTATTATCAAGATTTTACTGGCCCAGAAACAAAAACTTATACTGTCGAAATTTCTAATTAATTTATGGTTTAAAATTTTGGCATTTTCAAAACCAATATTGCACTCATGCATGCATGTGCGTGCGTGGGTACTTAATGGGTGGAATGATATAGATTTTCGAAAGAAGGAAACTGATACTAATTTAAAATGAATTTTCATTTAGAAAATATTATGGAAAAAACACATTTGAACATACTAGAGAAAAAAGAAAATATGTATATATGAAAACATAGTCGTATGCATGCACATGCCCTGCACACATGTATTTAGGATAAATTCTTGCAAAATGTATTTAAATGTGTTTTTTTTTTTGTTACTTATATGTATGGAGACATACACTAAGAGAAATTTATATGAAATAAAATAGTAATATTTTTAATACTATAGCTTTCTATAAAATTTAATCCAAATAGTTTTTTATTGCTCTAGTTTATTAACAGTTTTGTTTTATTATTTTTATAAATGTTTTACCAACAAATCAAGAAACTTCAGACATTTTAATTTTGCTGCTTTTGTTGATTTATTTTTTATTATAAAGAATTGAGGTCAAATTGTATGAATATTTATGCATTTTGTATACAAACAATTAAATATTGATTTTTTTTTTCATAGAACGAGCTAATTTTTTCTTACTGTGTACTAATTTTTAGATTGTGATTACAAATAATTTCCTTATGTTTGAAAATGTTAATGCTGTTGTTATTGTCGAAGTGACCAATATGCACAATTGAGCTTTTTAAAGTTAAATGTTAAATCAATATTGAAATGTAATTTTAAGAATTGTTGGCAATTAGAAAACTTAAGACAGATGGAATTGAGATTAAATAAATATTTTAAAGGAAATACTTACTGGAAGAAAGATTAAAATTAGTTTGATAGACTATAGACTAAATTATAGAATATACTATAGACTAGATTATAGAGTAGACTATAGACTAGACTAGACCATAGACTAAGCTATAGACTAAACTATTGAATAAATTGAAGAATAGACTACAGACTAGAATGTAGACTAGACTATAGACTAAACTATAGACTGGAATGTAGACTAGACTATAGACTCGACTATACATTAGACTATAGACAAGACTATAGGCTAGACTATAGGCTAGACTATAGACTAGACTATGGACTAGACTGTAGACTAGACTTCAATATAGACTATACTATAGACTATAGACTAGACAACAGACTAGACTGTAGACTATATTATAGACTAGACTATAGACTAGACTATAGACTAGATTATAGACTAGAATATTGACTAGACTATAGACTAGACTATAGACTATACTAATACTACACTATAGACTAGACTATAGACTAGACTTTAGACTAGACTATAGACTAGACTATAGACTAGACTATAGACTAGACTATAGACTAGACTATAGACTAGACTATAGACTAGACTAATACTACACTATAGACTAGACTATAGACTAGACTTTAGACTAGACTATAGACTAGACTATAGACAACTATAGACTAGACTATAGACTAGACTATAGACTAGACTATAGACTAGACTATAGACTAGACTATAGACTAGACTATAGACTAGACTATAGACTAGACTATAGACTAGACTATAGACTACTAGACTAAAGACTAGACTATAGACTAGACTATAGACTAGACTATAGACTAGACTATAGACTAGACTATAGACTAGACTATAGACTAGACTATAGACTAGACTATAGACTAGACTATAGACTAGACCATAGACTAGACATAGACTAGACTATAGACTAGACTATAGACTAGACTATAGATTAGACTATATGTTAGACTATAGATAAGACAATAGACTAGACTATAGATTACACTATAGACTAGACTATAGACTTCACTATAACCTAGACTATAGACTAGACTATAGACTAGACTATAGACTAGACTATAGACTAGACTATAGACTAGACTATAGACTAGACTATAGATTAGACTATAGACTAGACTATAGACTAGACTATATAGACTAGACTATAGACTATATACTAGACTATAGACTAGACTATAGACTAGACTATAGACTAGACTATAGACTAGACTATAGACTAGACTATAGACTAGACTATTAGACTAGACTATAGACTACTAGGCTAACTATAGACTAGACTATAGACTAGACTATAGACTAGACTATAGACTAGACTATAGACTAGACTATAGACTAGACTTAGACTAGACTATAGACTAGACTATAGACTGAGACTATAGACAGACTATAGACTAGACTATAGACTAGACTATAGACTAGACTATAGGACTAGACGATAGACTAGACTATAGACTAGACTCTAGACTATAGAGACTAGACTACTAGACTAGACTATAGACTAGACTAGAATAGGGGGGGGGACTAAGACTATAGACTAGACTATAGACTAGACTATAGACTAGACTATAGACTAGGACTATCGACTAGACTATAGACTAGACTATAGACTAGACTATAGACTAGACTATAGACTAGACTATAGACTAGACTATAGACTAGACTATAGACTAGACTATAGACTAGACTATAGACTAGACTATAGACTAGACTATAGACTAGACTATAGACTAGACTATAGACTAGACTATAGACTAGACTATAGACTACACTATAGACTAGACTATAGACTAGACTATAGACTAGACTATAGACTAGACTATAGACTAGACTATAGACTAGACTATAGACTAGACTATAGACTAGACTATAGACTAGACTATAGACTAGACTATAGACTAGACTATAGACTAGACTATAGACTAGACTATAGACTAGACTATAGACTAGACTATAGACTAGACTATAGACTAGACTATAGACTAGACTATAGACTAGACTATAGACTAGACTATAGACTAGACTATAGACTAGACTATAGACTAGACTATAGACTAGACTATAGACTAGACTATAGACTAGACTATAGACTAGACTATAGACTAGACTATATACTAGACTATAGACTAGACTATAGACTAGACTATAGACTAGACTATAGACTAGACTATAGACTAGACTATAGACTAGACTATAGACTAGACTATAGACTAGACTATAGACTAGACTATAGACTAGACTATAGACTAGACTATAGACTAGACTATAGACTAGACTATAGACTAGACTATAGACTAGACTATAGACTAGACTAGACTAGACTATAGACTAGACTATAGACTAGACTATAGACTAGACTATAGACTAGACTATAGACTAGACTATAGACTAGACTATAGACTAGACTATAGACTAGACTATAGACTAGACTATAGACTAGACTATAGACTAGACTATAGACTAGACTATAGACTAGACTATAGACTAGACTATAGACTAGACTATAGACTAGACTATAGACTAGACTATAGACTAGACTATAGACTAGACTATAGACTAGACTATAGACTAGACTATAGACTAGACTATAGACTAGACTATAGACTAGACTATAGACTAGACTATAGACTAGACTATAGACTAGACTATAGACTAGACTATAGACTAGACTATAGACTAGACTATAGACTAGACTATAGACTAGACTATAGACTAGACTATAGACTATAGACTAGACTATAGACTAGACTATAGACTAGACTATAGACTAGACTATAGACTAGACTATAGACTAGATTATAGACTAGACTATAGACTAAACTATAAACTGGACTATAAAATAGACTATAAACTAGACTATAGTTTAGACTATAGCAAAACAATAGACTAGACTATTGCAGCCAATATAGTCATGAATATTCCGATTTTTTTTCTCTTCTAGCATTTCAAAAATAATCCACCATTTCTGTGCTACAACAATTACATTACCCATGTTCGCGTGTACATGCGGCGCAACCATTTGCTTGAGTACCATAAAACAATTATTATGTTACATTTATTTTTAAAACATTGCCGGGAAGCATCAACCATACTGCTCTTGTACTTGTAATACAATTAAATTATGTTCTTAAGACAATAGTATGGAATAGAAAATAAAAAACTAACAATGCGTTCGCAATTTCATTTTAGTTTAGAAAAAAAAAAAAAAAAATACGAGCAATAAGGATAAAATAGTTAAAAATATATATAGGTTAAACTAAAAAAATTATTTTCATATTACTTTAAGGAAAATTTAACTTTTAATTTGAGTTGTTCTGGCTATAATACAAACAAATAATCATCATTTTGCAGCTAAAAGTATGCTTCACTTTTTATTGAGTACATATCTCTTTTACTCGCCTAGGAGGTATGCTATGCAAGCTAAACGTTAGAAATTTTTATTTGTTTTATTTCCTTTATCTTTCTCTTTTTCATTGTCTTTTAGCCTTATAAATTAAGAATAAAGTTAAAATTCTTCAATTTGTTTTATTTGAGTAACATTGTAGTCAGAAAGTATTTTCAAAACTTTTCAAACGTCTTCTTTTTTATTTTTTGTTGTAAATCAAGAGTAATAAGAGTTAGAAAGTGTTCTTCTCAGCTTTTCTGTTAGCAGGTTTTTTTTGGAGTTTTAGGAACAAATATGTAATAATACAAATTTTAATATTTTTTTTTTTTGTTGAGTACATGGTAAATGCAATTTAAATTTCATTTAGTGATAAGTGCAAGAAACTTTGTATAAAAAAAAGAATACTGGCAAAAAATTAAAAGAAGTTTTAAATTATTGTCTAATTTGGAGGGAAAAGATATAAAAATCTTCAGTACAATCTAATCCATACTCGATAGTATAATCTATAGTCTAGTTTATAGTCAAGTCTATAGTCTAGTCAATAGTTTCCTCTTTAATGTAGTCTATAGTTTGTTTATTGTCTAATCTATAGTCTGGTCTGTAGTCTATAGTCTAGTGTAGAGTCCTGTCTATAGTCCATTCTATAATCTAGTCTATAGTCTGGTCTATAGTCTAGTATATAGTCTAGTCTATTGTCTAATCTGTAGTCTGGTCTATAGTCTAGTCTATAGTCTAGTTTATAGTCTAGTCTATGGTCTAATCTGTAGTCTAGTCTATAGTCAAGTCTATTGTCTAGTCTGCAGTCTAGTCTATAGTCTAGTCTACAGTCTAGTCTATAGTCTAGTCTTTAGTCTATTCTATAGTCTAGTATATAGTCTAGTCTATAGTCTAGTCTATAGTCTAGTCTATATCTAGTCTATAGTCTAGTCTATAGTCTAGTCTATAGTCTAGTCTATAGTCTAGTCTATAGTCTAGTCTATAGTCTAGTCTATAGTCTAGTCTATAGTCTAGTCTATAGTCTAGTCTATAGTCTAGTCTATAGTCTAGTCTATAGTCTAGTCTATAGTCTAGTCTATAGTCTAGTCTATAGTCTAGTCTATAGTCTAGTCTATAGTCTAGTCTATAGTCTAGTCTATAGTCTAGTCTATAGTCTAGTCTATAGTCTAGTCTATAGTCTAGTCTATAGTCTAGTCTATAGTCTAGTCTATAGTCTAGTCTATAGTCTAGTCTATAGTCTAGTCTATAGTCTAGTCTATAGTCTAGTCTATAGTCTAGTCTATAGTCTAGTCTATAGTCTAGTCTATAGTCTAGTCTATAGTCTAGTCTATAGTCTAGTCTATAGTCTAGTCTATAGTCCTAGTCTATAGTCTAGTCTATAGTCTAGTCTATAGTCTAGTCTATAGTCTATAGTCTAGTCTATAGTCTAGTCTATAGTCTATAGTCTAGTCTATAGCCTAGTCTATAGTCTAGTCTATAGTCTAGTCTATAGTCTAGTCTATAGTCTAGTCTATAGTCTAGTCTATAGTCTAGTCTAGTCTATAGTCTAGTCTATAGTCTAGTCTATAGTCTAGTCTATAGTCTAGTCTATAGTCTAGTCTATAGTCTAGTCTATAGTCTATAGTCTAGTCTATAGTCTAGTCTATAGTCTAGTCTATAGTCTAGTCTATAGTCTAGTCTATAGTCTAGTCTATAGTCTAGTCTATAGTCTAGTCTATAGTCTAGTCTATAGTCTAGTCTATAGTCTAGTCTATAGTCTAGTCTATAGTCTAGTCTATATCTAGTCTATAGTCTAGTCTATAGTCTAGTCTATAGTCTAGTCTATAGTCTAGTCTATAGTCTAGTCTATAGTCTAGTCTATAGTCTAGTCTATAGTCTAGTCTATAGTCTAGTCTATAGTCTAGTCTATAGTCTAGTCTATAGTCTAGTCTATAGTCTAGTCTATAGTCTAGTCTATAGTCTAGTCTATAGTCTAGTCTATAGTCTAGTCTATAGTCTAGTCTATAGTCTAGTCTATAGTCTAGTCTATAGTCTAGTCTATAGTCTAGTCTATAGTCTAGTCTATAGTCTAGTATATAGTCTAGTCTATAGTCTAGATTGTAGTCTAGTCTATAGTCTAGATTGTAGTCTAGTTCTAATATATCCAGTTCATCGAAAACTTTAGCAACAATGTGTAAAAATTATATAGTTTTGTTAAATCCTTTAATGTTTCTTTTCATTCAAATTTATTTGCGTTTTTCTTGGTAAAATGTTTAATCCACTACTTTATTACCAAAAAAGTAAAACTAACAAAAAAATAAATACTAAAATAAACTATAAATTTAAATTAAGTTATAATCATTTCTTACTCAAACAAATTTTACACAAAAAATGTAGCTGCAATAAAAAAATAGTAGCAGTATCAGCGCTACTTTTTCCTAAGTCCGAAAGAAAAACTATAATGTAAATATTTTACTTAAACTTTTTATAACATGTTTTTACTGGATGTAAGCAGAAAATAAAGGGGGAGACGTAATGCTTTACTGAGGGTGTAAATTCATGTTTTACTTTCAAGTACTTAAAATTTTAATAAAATATAAATGGGTTTTTGATACCAAGGATACTAGTATGGATTCTAGGGAGTAATAGAGAAAAAAATTGGAAAACAGCAAAACTGTATTAAGTTATAAAGGTTTATATTTGTTTAATGCTGGGTACATGGTTCAGGGTCAAACGAAATAAAGGGGTGGCTTAAGTCCAAAGTGTAAAAGGTTAAAATGTGGTTACTTTTGTGAAGTTAAACTATTTTAAATAAGAATTGTTTAATTTCAGTAGAACTATTACAATTTGTGGTATTGTCAAAATGTGTAGCCTACATTAAGGCTGTAGATTAAAAGTCTACTTTAGAGAGGGAAATAAAAGTAAAATTGTTTGATTTTTATAGAAAAACCACTGCTTTTGAAAAAAATTCTTACTACTTTGTTAACTTTATAATTTTTAAATGAAATACTTAAAGTCCGACCATTTATTTACCAATTTTCCCTTTCCCTCCTTTAATTTTTCCATTTTATCGGATTTCTTAAACAAATTTTAATATAGACACTTACTTCTTATTTACTTAAAACGTGGAAACATGTACGAAAAAGAAAAACTACTTGAAATTCTTAACGAATAGTTTGATTGAAATTTTAGTGTAAATTTTGTAAACTTGTAAAAAAGGGGAGGTTTTTTCAGTCCCAGGTAACAGAAATAAAAACCGGAACTAAAAACCATAACAATAATCATAAAAAGTAAAACTTATAGAGTTAAAACTGGAAGAATTTGTTACTATATTTATATTTTACTATTATTTACTTAAAGCTACAGAAATATAGCCACATTTTAGAAAGACATGAAATGACATGATATTTAAGGATTTACATTAGAACAAGGTTTCAACTATAGACCATACTATAGACTAGACTACAGACCAGACTACAGACTAGACTATATACTATGCTATAGACTAGACACTAGATTAGACACTAGACTAGAATATAAACTAGACTATAGACTAGACTATGGACTAGACTATAGACTAGACTATAGACTAGACTATATACTAGGCTATAGACTAGACTATATACTAGGCTATAGACTAGACTATAGACTAGACTATAGACTAGACTATAGCCTAGAATATAGACTAGACTATAGACTAGACTATAGACTAGACTATAGACTAGACTATAGACTAGACTATAGACTAGACTATAGACTAGACTATAGACTAGACTATAGACTAGACTATAGACTAGACTATAGACTAGACTATAGACTAGACTATAGACTAGACTATAGACTAGACTATAGACTAGACTATAGACTAGACTATAGACTAGACTATAGACTAGACTATAGACTAGACTAGACAAGACTATAGACTAGACTATAGACTAGACTATAGACAAGACTATAGACTAGACTATAGACTAGACTATACTAAAAACTTGCCAATAGATTCGTCTGCAGATTTATCTACAGACTGACTAATCGATAAACCCGTACAGAGAAGTTTCGCTTCAAAATGTTGCCATTACTTTGGGCATTATTTTCCTAAACTAAAATATTCTGCAGAATAACAAATTTTTATTTTATAATTTTAAAAACCACTTTCCCTTAAAATATTCTACAAAAATATTGTGTTTTCAGTGTGAAAAAAATTGTAAAGCCTACTTTTTATGGTTTACATTTTATAGCTTTTACAAATTAAAAGCAACTAAACAACAACAACAAACATAATCATAATAATAACCCCTCAAAAACACATTTCGATTGTGTTAGTTAGAATTAATTATTCATTAGCAATTTGCTGTTGTGTTCTTGCTGCCACAAAAATACATGATGTTTTGATTTTAAAATTCTATATTTATTTCAAACCCCCTGCCACATCTTATGACAAGGAAATGCCCCCAAATAACACCCTCTAGTTTATAAATAGGAGCCAAAGTGTAAAAAAAATCAAAAAACTTGTGCAAATATTTAGCACTTGAAAGGAATTATTATTGCCTTTTGGTGTTAATGAACTTTTAATGATTTTTTGTGTTTTATTTTCTGTAGTCTACTTTTAGGTTTTATATAATTACTATTATGTATAAATAATTCAAACATGCGAGATTAAAGTATAAATTGACTGGTTTGTTTTTTTTAATAAATAAAATATTAAATTTCTTTTTTTCATCAGTTTTAATATTTGTTTGTTTTTTTTCAAAATTTTTATCTTTGACCGCCGAAAAGTACTGTATGAATAATTTATACAGATTTCTTACTTTTATGGGTATTTCAAAGGCAAGAGAAAAAGGTAGTGAATATTGTTTTTTTGGGCAGTTAAGGGTGGGAAAAGGTTTACAAATTATAAAAGAGGAAACGAAAATGTTATTTTCGTTGATATTACTTTAAACGGGAAAAAAGGAGGTAAATCTGGTAGACATCGATTTTTGTTTGGAAATACAAAATCCATATAAGATGTATAGTAGATTTAGACTAGACTATAACATATAATCTAGTCTATAGTCTCGTCAATAGTCTAGTCTATGGTCTAGTCTATAGTCTAGTCTATAGTCTAGTCTATAGTCTAGTCTATAATCTAGTCTATAGTCTAGTCTATAGTCTAGTCTATAGTCTAGTCTATAGTCTAGTCTATAGTCTAGTCTATAGTCTAGTCTATAGTCTAGTCTATAGTCTAGTCTATAGTCTAGTCTATAGTCTAGTCTATAGTCTAGTCTATAGTCTAGTCTATAGTCTAGTCTATAGTCTAGTCTATAGTCTAGTCTATAGTATAGTCTAGTCTATAGTATAATCTAGTCTATAGTATAGTCTAGTCTATAGTCTAGTCTATAGTCTAGTCTATAGTCTAGTCTATAGTTTAGTCGATAGTCCAATCTATAGTCTAGTCTATAGTCTAGTCTAGTCTTTGGTCTAGTTTATAATCTAGTCTATAATCTAGTCTAGTCTAAAGTCTAGTCTAAAGTCTAGTCTAAAGTCTACACAATATTATTACAATTGTTTCCTTAAATATTTTTCTACTTCCAAGCAGCGAAATCTGCCTGGTATTTCCCCACTTTTCTTTAGTTTTTCCCCCCATTGATTTATCACTTGCCTGTGATAAATTTCCCTTGTTAAACAATTTGCTTATCGCTAAAATTTTATCTTTAAACATACTGAAGTCACTTTACTTAGCACTTTTTCTTATTATGTTCCCTTTTTTCCCGAAGATTTATCTTAAAACAGCCTTAAAGTATGCTGTTGTTTGTTTAACTTCAAGTCTGTTGCTCATTTGACAAGAGAAAGTGCGATGCAGAGAGAGAGAGAGTAACATATTTCCTATTTATGCTTTTTTAGTCATAAAATTCTTAAATATTTTTTAGATTTTGTTCATATTTAGCTCCTGCCGTGCTTTTGGTTGGTACATTTTTACTAGTCTATTAACAGCAGGGGTTGCATATACAAAAGGCAGTCAATAGGTTAAATCTGAAAATGTTTCATGACTGTGTGTGTATGTTGGGAAGTATGCTACTAAAAATTATGTTCACTAGGTTTCATGGTAAAGTGTTTTGTTTGAGAGAAGGGGAGTTTTACTAAAAGGGTTAATAATTTCTAATGGCCCCTAAAAATATGCCAAGAAGCAAAAAACTTTAGAAAAGTAAAGTCATGTTTTCGCATTAATCAAAAGGATTATTAATATTTGAAGACTGGAAATGAATAATTTAGGTTGAGAAGAAATATTAAAGCAAAAAAATTAAGAAAATTTAAAGAGATTGAAAAAGGGTTTATGTAAATAAAAATAGATAGCCCACCTTAAGGCTGTGTTAATAAAAATTTGTAAAAATTACCTTAAATTACTTGTATATTTTTATTATGCAAAAATCTCTGCTAATTAAATTTCTAATGATTATTTTATTGGAAGAAATCTTGTGTTAACAAACAAAATACTTCTGGGGTTTTTTCTATCTTCTTTTTTTGCTAACCTTCTTTTAGGCGTTTGAAATTGATACTTCAGGAATATTTTTATCTTTATGTTTTATCAGCGTAAACAGATCTAGTTAATTTAATTAACGTACAAAATGCTTGTTGTCTTCAAGTGTTGATACTTAACATAATCAATGACTTAATAAATATTGAAATAGATTTCCTGGGAAAAAATCTACATAAAACATAGCATGATTCAAGGAGCTATTAATAGGAATTTTTCTTATTTAGTTAATTAAATACGTTTTATTGTAGTATTTATGAAGAGCAAATTAAAGCATGATTTTAGGGAAAAAAAGACTTTATAGAGAACTAGATAATAAACACCTTAATTGTTAGAAATGTCATAAGAAGTTCGATTTTTAATAATTTGTTTATATTTGCAACATGTTGCTAGTTTTGGCAACATTTTTGTTTGTGACTAACGCCATTGATTTTTCCTAGAAACTCTTCTTACTTTCTACTTAAGTTCTAGTTCTGTTGTTATTCTGTTCTAGTTCTGTTCTAGTTCTGTTGTAATTCTGTTCTAGTTCTGTTCTAGTTCTGTTCTAGTTCTGTTCTAGTTCTGTTCTAGTTCTGTTCTAGTTCTGTTCTAGTTCTGTTCTAGTTCTGTTCTAGTTCTGTTCTAGTTCTGTTCTAGTTCTGTTCTAGTTCTGTTCTAGTTCTGTTCTAGTTCTGTTCTAGTTCTGTTCTAGTTCTGTTCTAGTTCTGTTCTAGTTCTGTTCTAGTTCTGTTCTAGTTCTAGTTCTGTTCTAGTTCTGTTCTAGTTCTGTTCTAGTTCTGTTCTAGTTCTGTTCTAGTTCTGTTCTAGTTCTGTTCTAGTTCTGTTCTAGTTCTGTTCTAGTTCTGTTCTAGTTCTGTTCTGTTCTAGTTCTGTTCTGTTCTAGTTCTGTTCTAGTTCTGTTCTAGTTCTGTTCTAGTTCTGTTCTAGTTCTATTCTAGTTCTATTCTAGTTCTGTTCTAGTTCTGTTCTAGTTCTATTCTAGTTCTGTTCTAGTTCTGTTCTAGTTCTGTTCTAGTTCTGTTCTAGTTCTGTTCTAGTTTTGTTCTAGTTCTGTTCTAGTTCTGTTCTAGTTCTGTTCTAGTTCTGTTCTAGTTCTTTTCTAGTTCTGTTCTAGTTCTGTTCTAGTTCTGTTCTAGTTCTGTTCTAGTTCTGTTCTAGTTCTGTTCTAGTTCTGTTCTATTTCTGTTCTAGTTCTGTTCTTGTTCTGTTCTAGTTCTGTTCTAGTTCTGTTCTAGTTCTGTTCTAGTTCTGTTCTAGTTCTGTTCTAGTTCTGTTCTAGTTCTGTTCTTGTTCTGTTCTAGTTCTAGTTCTGTTCTAGTTCTGTTCTTGTTCTGTCCTAGTTCCGTTCTTGTTCTGTTCTACTTCTATTATATCATGCCCCACATCCTCCAAAATTTTGTTGACGTCATCGAAACTATAGTTGCAACAAATACATACATAACACTTAACTAAAAAAAAAACTTTGTTTATAATTTATTGTTGCTGTAAATAAACTTTATACAACATTTAAATTTTAAACCCAATAGTTCAAAAATATATATGAATGTGAGTTTGTAAACATTTGTGGTATTAATGATTGTTACTTCAGAACAATAAATATTATTTCATGATGACGAGGAGCAAGAAAATAAAAACACACTCACACACAATACAAATGTAAAAACCTCATGTGGGTTTGCCTCAAAAAAACCATCAAACCAAACCACACAAGATTTAAAATTGCAGTGTAGTGTACTGTACTCCATACAGTTGTTGATTTATTGTCAGCATCATCATCATCGCTGCTAGTGCATAAACTATATTTTCAGCAAATATTTAATACGTAAAGCAACAAAAATCATGGTGTAAAGAAAACAATGTTGATAATATGAAGTAATTGGAGAAAAACGCTATAAAAATTTAACAAAATATGAAAATTTGTTGAGACTAATTGTTGCTCAACATTGTTGCTAAGTAAGGTTGATTATATAACATTGCTAAAATTGGTTGCAGGTCCTGCTAGCTGTACCATTTCAAACAATATATTCCCTTTAACAAAAAGCGTAAACTTTTTGTCTATATGTTTCTACCAACATAATTTTTTTAAAAGCAATGTTAATGAAAGTTTTTTTTTCAAAAATGTTCCTCAACATGTTGCTAGTAGCAACGTGTAGATGCTGTTTTTTCAATTTTGGTTTAAAAATCGCTTTTATGTGATTATTTATTGCTATTTTTCATGATTTGTAGCTATTTATGTTTCCTTTACCACGAACAGTGTTAAAATTCTTGCAACCACTACCAACCTTCCTCGGTTACATGACGTTCGATGAGAGATTTAAATAATATTACTCTACTGTTCATGTGGCAGGTTTAAAGGCTGATATTTTCATTGAATTTTTGTTTTCTGACAAAATATAAATAACTTTATTTAAATGTTCATAAATAACATTTATCAATATTTGAAAGAGATTAACTATAGTTTTCCAAAAGAGATAAAATGCGAATGAAGTGAAAAAGGGCGTAAAAGGAAAAACTATTTTCTGAAACCACGGAGACGTCAGTTCTTGTTTACTTCAAGTTCTAGTACTTTTCTGTTGTAGTACCTTTCTACTTCTGTTTAAGTTCTGTTCTAGTTCTGTTCTAATTCTGTTCTAGTTCTGTTCTAGTTCTGTCCTATTTATGTTCTATTTCTGTTCTAGTTCTATTCTAGTTCTGTTCTAGTTCTGTTCTAGTTCTGTTCTAGTTCTGTTAAAGTTCTGTTCAAGTTCTGTTCTAGTTCTGTTCTAGTTCTGTTCTAGTTCTGTTCTAGTTCTGTTCTAGTTCTGTTCTAGTTCTGTTTAGTTCTGTTCTAGTTCTGTTCTAGTTCTGTTCTAGTTCTGTCCTATTTATGTTCTATTTCTGTTCTAGTTCTATTCTAGTTCTGTTCTAGTTCTGTTCTAGATCTGTTCTAGTTCTGTTCTAGTTCTGTTCTAGTTCTGTTCTAGTTCTGTTCTAGTTCTGTTCTAGTTCTGTTCTAGTTCTGTTCTAGTTCTGTTCTAGTTCTGTTCTAGTTCTGTTCTAGTTCTGTTCTAGTTCTGTTCTAGTTCTGTTCTAGTTCTGTTCTAGTTCTGTTCTAGTTCTGTTCTAGTTCTGTTCTAGTTCTGTTCTAGTTCTGTTCTAGTTCTGTTCTAGTTCTGTTCTAGTTCTGTTCTAGTTCTGTTCTAGTTCTGTTCTAGTTCTGTTCTAGTTCTGTTCTAGTTCTGTTCTAGTTCTGTTCTAGTTCTGTTCTAGTTCTGTTCTAGTTCTGTTCTAGTTCTGTTCTAGTTCTGTTCTAGTTCTGTTCTAGTTCTGTTCTAGTTCTGTTCTAGTTCTGTTCTAGTTCTGTTCTAGTTCTGTTCTAGTTCTGTTCTAGTTCTGTTCTAGTTCTGTTCTAGTTCTGTTCTAGTTCTGTTCTAGTTCTGTTCTAGTTCTGTTCTAGTTCTGTTCTAGTTCTGTTCTAGTTCTGTTCTAGTTCTGTTCTAGTTCTGTTCTAGTTCTGTTCTAGTTCTGTTCTGTTCTAGTTCTGTTCTAGTTTCTGTTCTAGTTCTGTTCTAGTTCTGTTCTAGTTCTGTTCTAGTTCTGTTCTAGTTCTGTTCTAGTTCTGTTCTAGTTCTGTTCTAGTTCTGTTCTAGTTCTGTTCTAGTTCTGTTCTAGTTCTGTTCTAGTTCTGTTCTAGTTCTGTTCTAGGTTCGGTTTCTAGTTCTGTTCTAGTTCTGTTCTAGTTCTGTTCTAGTTCTGTTCTAGTTCTGTTCTAGTTCTGTTCTAGTTCTGTTCTAGTTCTGTTCTAGTTCTGTTCTAGTTCTGTTCTAGTTCTGTTCAGTTCTGTTCTAGTTCTGTTCTAGTTCTGTTCTAGTTCTGTTCTAGTTCTGTTCTAGTTCTGTTCTAGTTCTGTTCTAGTTCTGTTCTAGTTCTGTTCTAGTTCTGTTCTAGTTCTGTTCTAGTTCTGTTCTAGTTCTGTTCTAGTTCTGTTCTAGTTCTGTTCTAGTTCTGTTCTAGTTCTGTTCTAGTTCTGTTCTAGTTCTGTTCTAGTTCTGTTCTAGTTCTGTTCTAGTTCTGTTCTAGTTCTGTTCTAGTTCTGTTCTAGTTCTGTTCTAGTTCTGTTCTAGTTTGTTCTAGTTCTGTTCTAGTTCTGTTCTAGTTCTGTTCTAGTTCTGTTCTAGTTCTGTTCTAGTTCTGTTCTAGTTCTGTTCTAGTTCTGTTCTAGTTCTGTTCTAGTTCTGTTCTAGTTCTGTTAAAGTTCTGTTCAAGTTCTGTTCTAGTTCTGTTCTAGTTCTGTTCTAGTTCTGTTCTAGTTCTGTTCTTGTGTTCTAGTTCTGTTCTAGTTCTGTTCTAGTTCTGTTCTAGTTCTGTTCTGTTCTAGTTCTGTTCTAGTTCTGTTCTAGTTCTGTTCTAGTTCTGTTCTAGTTCTGTTCTAGTTCTGTTCTAGTTCTGTTCTAGTTCTGTTCTAGTTCTGTTCTAGTTCTGTTCTAGTTCTGTTCTAGTTCTGTTCTAGTTCTGTTCTAGTTCTGTTCTAGTTCTGTTCTAGTTCTGTTCTAGTTCTGTTCTAGTTCTGTTCTAGTTCTGTTCTAGTTCTGTTCTAGTTCTGTTCTAGTTCTGTTCTAGTTCTGTTCTAGTTCTGTTCTAGTTCTGTTCTAGTTCTGTGCTAGTTCTGTTCTAGTTATGTTCTAAATCATGAAACATTTTGTACTTTGTATCCTTTAGCAACAACCTCTCATAAATTCTCATAAATATTCATCCCAAAACTATGCTGTTTATTGTGATAACATACAAAAAGGATTAAATAAATATTAGAAAAATTAAAATTTATACTATTATTTTAAGCTTTTTAAAAACTATCAAATAAATTTACAAGGATTAAAATTTTATAAAAAAAAAGACTACTTACGTTGTGAGTTGGATCTCCTTATAATATTCTCCAGGAATGTATTTTGTGGAGCAACTAAACCTCTTCTTCCGCCCGGCATTTTGTTGGATTTAGCTTTTGAACTAATTTTTACAGAATTTTAGCTAACACCGGTAATTATAAAATATATTTTTTTTGTTATATTTATTTTTTTTAATTTAGCACTAATTATTTTTATTTATTATTTTATATTACTTTTTATATTAAATTATTTTATTATTTATATTATAAGAAACATTTTTGTTGTTTACTTTTTCTTAATTTTTTTTAGCTGGGCTGTGGTTTATTTAATGCTGTGTAGGATGTTGCTTGGCATATGGCAACAATATTTTAAATTGAAATTCTTTAGCAACAACATTTGTAGCGGCAACATTGTTATCAGTCTTGTTATTTTTAAAGTCATAAGTATACATGTTGTTTTAAAACGGGTGAGACAAATATAGATAGTGGGGGGAGCTTAAGCTATAGACCACAAAGTCAACAACAATTTATAATTTACAGCATAGTTTAAGGCGTTCTTGTTGTTATTTTTATAGAAAATTTATTTATTTTTAACAATTAAAAGCTGAAAAGAGATAGAAGAAAAGAAATTTATTAGAAATCGTAACTAAGTTCTAAACTTTTTAAGTATATTTTTAAACTAATTTTTTGAATAAAGACAAGATTCTTTTTTTAGCTTAATTTCAGTTCTAGTTCAGTTCTAGTTCAGTTCTAGTTCAGTTCTAGTTCAGTTCTAGTTCAGTTCTAGTTCAGTTCTAGTTCAGTTCTAGTTCAGTTCTAGTTCAGTTCTAGTTCAGTTCTAGTTCAGTTCTAGTTCAGTTCTAGTTCAGTTCTAGTTCAGTTCTAGTTCAGTTCTAGTTCAGTTCTAGTTCAGTTCTAGTTCAGTTCTAGTTCAGTTCTAGTTCAGTTCTAGTTCAGTTCTAGTTCAGTTCTAGTTCAGTTCTAGTTCAGTTCTAGTTCAGTTCTAGTTCAGTTCTAGTTCAGTTCTAGTTCAGTTCTAGTTCAGTTCTAGTTCAGTTCTAGTTCAGTTCTAGTTCAGTTCTAGTTCAGTTCTAGTTCAGTTCTAGTTCAGTTCTAGTTCAGTTCTAGTTCAGCTCAGTTCTAGTTCAGTTCTAGTTCAGTTCTAGTTCAGTTCTAGTTCAGATCTAGTTCAGTTCTAGTTCAGTCTAGTTCAGTTCTAGGTTCAGTTCTAGTTCAGTTCTAGTTCAGTTCTAGTTCAGTTCTAGTTCAGTTCTAGTTCAGTTGTAGTTCAGTTCTAGTTCAGTTCTAGTTCAGTTCTAGTTCAGTTCTAGTTCAGTTCTAGTTTCAGTTCTAGTTCAGTTCTAGTTTCAGTTCTAGTTCAGTTCTAGTTCAGTTCTAGTTCAGTTCTAGTTCAGTTCTAGTTCAGTTCTAGTTCAGTTCTAGTTCAGTTCTAGTTCAGTTCTAGTTCAGTTCTAGTTCAGTTCTAGTTCAGTTCTAGTTCAGTTCTAGTTCAGTTCTAGTTCAGTTCTAGTTCAGTTCTAGTTCAGTTCTAGTTCAGTTCTAGTTCAGTTCTAGTTCAGTTCTAGTTCAGTTCTAGTTCAGTTCTAGTTCAGTTCTAGTTCAGTTCTAGTTCAGTTCTAGTTCAGTTTAGTTCAGTTCTAGTTCTGTTCTAGTTCAGTTCTACATACGAGACTGCACACTAGATTATAGCCGAGAATGAAGACTATTCTTTTGTCCACACTACCGACTAGTCCAAACGTTAGACCAGACTATAGTCCAGCATATAGATCAGACCATAGTACAGACTATAAAGTCCGGAGTAGACCAGAATATATACCAGACTACGCTATAATCCAGAGTAAAAATTTTTCTTTATTTTTAACTCTTTGGCCAGCATTTTTCTCCTTTCCCTTTAATAAAATTAAACCCAAAGTATTTTCGAAATTCCTTCTTGTATTCACCATTGCATTTAATTTTTTTTAACATAAAAGCTGACTTTAATTAGTTTTTCCGCCATTATGTATAAAAGTGAAGGAAGTATGTATAAAGAAAAAAATTTACAATATAATAAACCATCGACAAAGAGCAAAAGAAAAATACAAAAAAATTAAAAACATTTTAGTTTTAAAAACAATTTTAGTGTGGTCATTTGTTAAACAGTTAAAAACAAAAGCGAAAGAAAAAACGCACAGATAAAAAAGTAAAGTTCGCTTAAAAAATATTTCAACGTTTTAAAAGCATTTTTAAGGCAAACTACAGAGAAAAACATAAACAAATTGAATAAGTGGAAAAGAGTAATAAAAAAACTACTAGATTATGCAATTAAATAAGGTTTTATTAAATTGAAAAGAAACAAAAAAACGAGAGAATGAAGCATAAAAACAGCCTTAAGGTAGGCTATGCAAAATGTAGTGTGTTTACTATAAAACTTTAAGGTAAAGAAAAAATAACATAAATAAGATATTTGTTAAGAATTTTTACTACAGTTTTAACTAACAGATACATTTTACTAGAGGACTTATTGTTAAAAGATTTTCATTAAAATTAAAGAAAAAATTTTTAAGAAATTCCTTAATTAATATTTTGCTCTGTTTATCGTGGCGTATACTTGTTGCAGATTTGTAGTATGAATTAAATATTAAGTATACGTAGAATTTCACGCTAATGAAATCAATTAAAAATGTTTAAAGCATTTTAATTATTCCTCCCTAAACTAACTAAAACTTCATTTTATTAGATGCCACGTATGAGTAATAATAATTTCCTTAATCCTAAAATTTAAACTAATTAATACTTCAACAAGTTTCTTACAATTCTCTATCGCACATAACCCCTTAATTTGAAATCTTATCTTCTTATTCGGTTAGCTATAAATCAATTTCCTTAATCTCTAAGCAAATTAGCTTTATTCATTACATTTCCTGTTTCCCCTATTAATTAATTATCTTAACTGGCGGTGCTTTCATATCTTGGCATTTAGCGCTTTAAATCTTTTATTGAATATGGCAAAATAATTATGATTAAAATCAACCACGAAAATTTCTAATTTGAAACACAATAAATTAAACAGAATAAATTAATAAATACCAAGAATTGAGCAACTAAATCAAAGAAAAATTTACCAACTTTCTTAAGGTGAAACGAGGATACAGAAGAGTTTGTAGACAAAGTTATCAACAAACGAGTTTAGCCCTAGACTATAGACTAGACTATAGAATAGACTATAGACTAGACTATAGACTAGACTATAGAATACACTATAGACTAGACTATAGACTAGATTATAGACTAGACTACAGACTACACTATAGACTAGACAATAGACTAGACTAGACTAGACTATAGGCTAAACTGTAGACTAGACTATAGAGTAGACTATAGACTAGACTAGACTATAGACTAGACTATAGACTAGACTATAGACTAGACTATAGACTAGACTATAGACTAGATTATAGACTAGACTATAGACTAGACTATAGACTAGACTATAGACTAGACTATAGACTAGACTATAGACTAGACTATAGACTAGACTATAGACTAGACTATAGACTAGACTATAGACTAGACTATAGACTAGACTATAGACTAGACTATAGACTAGACTATAGACTAGACTATAGACTAGACTATAGACTAGACTAGACTAGACTATAGACTAGACTATAGACTAGACTATAGACTAGACTATAGACTAGACTTTAGACTATAGACTAGACTTTAGACTATAGACTAGACTATAGACTAGACTATAGACTACACTATAGACTAGACTATAGACTAGACTATAGACTAGACTATAGACTAGACTATAGACTAGACTATAGACTAGACTATAGACTAGAATATAGACTAGACTATAGACTAGACTATAGACTAGACTATAGACTAGACTATAGACTAGACTATAGACTAGACTATAGACTAGACTATAGACTAGACTATAGACTAGACTATAGACTAGACTATAGACTAGACTATAGACTAGACTATAGACTAGACTATAGACTAGACTATAGACTAGACTATAGACTAGACTATAGACTAGACTATAGACTAGACTATAGACTAGACTATAGACTAGACTATAGACTAGTCTATAGACTAGACTAATGACTAGACTATAGACTAGACTATAGACTAGATTATAGACTAGATTATAGACTAGATTATAGACTAGACTATAGACTAGACTATAGACTAGACTATAGACTAGACTATAGACTAGACTATAGACTAGAATATAGACTAGACTATAGACTAGACTATAGACTAGAATATAGACTAGACTATAGACTAGACTATAGACTACACTATTGACTAGACTATAGACTAGTCTATAGGCTATAGACTAGACTATAGACTAGACTATAGACTAGACTACAGACTAAACTATAGACTAGACTATAGACTAGACTATAGACTATACTATTGACTAGACTATAGACTAGACTACAGAATAGACTATAGACTAGACTATAGACTAGACTATAGACTATAGACTAGACTATAGACTATACTATAGACTAGACTATAGACTAGACTATAGACTAGACTATAGACTAGACTATAGACTAGACTATAGACTAGACTATAGACTAGACTATAGACTAGACTATAGACTAGACTATAGACTAGACTATAGACTAGACTATAGACTAGACTATAGACTAGACTATAGACTAGACTATAGACTAGACTATAGACTAGACTATAGACTAGACTATAGACTAGACTATAGACTTGACTATAGACTAGACTATAGACTTGACTATAGACTAGACTATAGACTAGACTATAGACTAGACTATAGACTAGACTTTAGACTAGACTATAGACTAGACTATAGACTAGACTATAGACTAGACTATAGACTAGACTATAGACTAGACTATAGACTAGACTATAGACTAGACTATAGACTAGACTATAGACTAGACTATAGACTAGACTATAGACTAGACTATAGACTATAGACTAGACTATAGACTAGACTATAGACTAGACTATAGACTAGACTATAGACTAGACTATAGACTAGACTATAGACTAGACTATAGACTAGACTATAGACTAGACTATAGACAAGACTCTAGACTAGTCTGTAGACTACACTATAGACTAGAATTTAGATTACACTCTAGACTAGACTAAAGACTACACTTTAGACTAGACTATATTGTAGAGTTTTTATTAAGTTCTTGATTATTTCCTGCACAAATAATTCTTTTAGCAACACCTGTTTCCTTCATTAAATGTTTAGTAAAGCATATTTATATGTAGGCGTTTTTATTACAACTTCCATTAATTAAGTATTACAAGCATATTTTTAAATCTGCTGCAAATGAAAGGAGGCGGGACAAAAACAATTATTAAAAACAATAAAATTAATTGATTGCTTATGAAATACATATGTAGTTATATTAAAGAGGACATTTAAAACATATGTTATAAATGAAAATAACTCTTAAATATGTAGCATATTTTTGAGAGAGAAAGAGGGAAATAAACTTTTTATTTACTATTTAAATATGTATTATTAATATTAACTAATTAAGTTTTCTTAACCAGCCCTGAACTTTTAATCGTCTTTTTTTAAGGAAGAACTAAAATGTAAATAAAAATCAATATTATGGTAACTAACATAAAAAACTGAAAAAAAGTTTAAGGTCGGCCATGTTTACCTAAAAGCTCACCTTAATTAAATACCTCCTTCATACTAAAATACAAACAAGTCATTCTTCTACAATTTTAAACATTCATTCATTTGTTTAGCTTACCTATAAATGCATCAGAACAGTGGGGCGAATAAAAATAGATATAGAACAAATTTAGTAATGAAATAAAAATGTAAAACAGAATTTGTCATATTTTGCATTAAATTTATTTTAGAAAAATTTTGTTTTGTTTATTTTTCAGTTTTTCTTTATATTTGCTATTATTTTCTCCTCTCCTGTTAAAATTTAACATAGAGGTTAACATATACTACCTGTATGAATACAAAAGTACTATAAATAAAAACTTATTTTTATTCTTTTGTCTCTCACTTTTATTTGTTTCTGTATGACATTCAACTTTTAAACA